>NW_026865224.1:0-14007 GCF_026571515.1 Ruditapes philippinarum
AGAAGATTCAAAAAGTCCATTAACATGATAACTTATTCAGGCAATAAATCAAAAAAGTTAAACATATTTGTTTTCAGACAGTCTCGAAAAGTTCTATAAAGCCTGCATTTCTTCATTGTTTACATTACATGAACTAGACCGTATTGAAATTTTGTATTGATATTGCCATTGAGGTTTTCGACCTAAATTCCTTAAATAGTTGCTCTACATTGCTCTACTATATCATTTCTTTAAAATGATAGCGTTGCACTTTAACAATCTATCTTATTTTTTTAACGAATTCCGTACATTCAGCGGAACGGAGAAAAAATGAAGCAAACTTATTTAAAGTGATAAAAGGTCTTTCCTCGGTGTAATTGAATTAAAATTCCGCATGGTTTTTGAAAGCATCGAAGGAAAAGATAATTTCAGGAGCACTGTTTTAAAATTAAACCACCATATCGACCTGTTTTACAAGAACAGACAATTTTAATAGCACTATATGCCACAGAGGCCGTTTACGACAATTGTTTTGGTGGTTATTTTGCGTCTCAAATAGTTCCAAGTAAAAGATATGTCGAACTTTTTTTCTATATTTGTTATGATGGTGTCTTATCACGTGACGTTTTGTGATTCTGTCTGTGACAGAACCCGTTCCGAGTAATATTTTTTATTTCGTAACTTTTTTAATATTCTGTTATTTTTATTTGTCAGTACCATATTAATATAATGTTTTTAAACTAAAAAAGTAATTTTCTCGGAAAGTTTACATATGTTTTCGAGCAATCAGAAATTCTCTCCTCATTAAAGAAAACATATTACCCGGACAGTCTTTTTGTATTGGCTTTTTCCCCAGCAGAACACATCAAGTTACCAAGCAACGCGACTCTGTCGGCATCAGGTAGAAACCTCCTTACTCTGCTCCAGCCTTTACCACCAATATAGAGCCAGGCAAGCCGGCACTTCCATGTAGGCTAACCATGATGGTAGCTCAGTTTTAAGTAATTTGATATGGAAAACCCATAAACTATAATCTTTTTAACTTCAAAGTAGTGCAAATCAATTACACTTAAATTCAGCATGTCATAGGTTAAGCCTTGTATATTCACGAGCTTATTCGCATATACATATCATGCTTTTCGTATTTCTAGTATGATCAAACGTATAGGATTATAAATATGCACTATTGCTGCAAGTAATGATGGCAACTTTCTTCGTTATATATCTTGTAAACGACACATGTTCTTATGACACAGAATTTTTTTAAAAAAATCTTGAAATTGGGAACATCGCTGGAGGTGAATGGTAACAAATTGATATACAAAATGTATGTGATTATTGTACTTGCTTAGCCAACGTTTGACTGGCATGGCCTTTTCAAGAGGTTAAGTTTCTTAGTCGACAATGTAGAGTACAATGCACGTTACATTCGCTAGCAATGCCTCAAATGTGTTTTAGTTAAGAGACACTGAAAATGGGGTGGATTGTAGGCTCTAGGTCCGCCAAGGTCTATGAATTCTTTCGAATGAAAAAAGCTATCCAGCTAGCTTACGGAACCCGGTGGTTTCATCATCATCATCATCTCAAGTGATTGCATCACACTCCGCAAGGAGTATACTCGCAATTGGGTAAAAAACTGTATATACATACGCAGCAGGCAGGACTGACTGTTTTTCCAAAATAAAAATAAAAAAGTTTCCCTATTTACAGTTTCTATTAAAAAGAGTAAAAACAACTCCGTGATTAGTAGTTTATATGTTGGCTGGCCAGAGCTGATTGGAAAGCATCCAGGCTGGTCTGGTCAACAACGTCTTGGCGGCAGCTTGTTCCAAAGCACGATGGTTGCAGGAAAGAAACTGTTTTGGAAGATGGAGGTGCGTGCTCTGATTTGGCGGAGGCGTTGGTTGTTGCCCTCTGACAGTCTTAGCATTGATAAGTGGAGGATCTGGTATAATATCCACAAGGTTGTGCATTATCTTGAAGAACATAGTTGTTCTGGTGTTGTTGCGCCGGTGTTGGAGGGTGTCCCATTTGAGGTCGGTAAGCATGTCGGTGACGCTGCTTGTTCGTGTGTAGTCTTGTTTCACGAATCTTGCAGCGCGACGTTGGACCATTTCTAGTTGGTTGATAAGACCCTCAGAGTGAGGGGACCAGACAGATGAGGCGTATTCAACAGTAGGTCTGATATATGTCTTGAAGGCATTAGACTTTGCGCTTGGAGGGCTAGATCGTATGTTTCGCCTGATGAATGACATGGTGGAGTTAGCCTTTTTGTTGATGTTATCGATATGTTTTTTCCATGAGAGGTCTGAAGAGATGGTGACTCCAAGATATTTGGCATGATCTGCAGTGTTGAGTTCTTTTCCGTGGATGCTATAGGTGTTAGTAATAGGCTTTCTTTTTGTGGAGATGTGGATGACTTCACATTTGTCGGGATTAAAGGCCATCTGCCAATCATCCTCCCAGGATTGGAGACTATCAAGGTCATGTTGGAGTTGGCGTGAGTCCTCAGGGCTACGGATGATTCTGTACAGGAGGCAATCATCGGCGAAGAGTCGAGCCGTGGATTGGACCTTCGATGGTAAATCATTGATGTAGGCCAGGAAAAGAAGAGGGCCAAGGACGCTGCCCTGAGGGACACCAGAGGTGACAGGTGAGGTAGCTGAAAAGGAGCCCTCAAGGACAACCTGTTGTGTGCGCGACGAGAGAAAGTCTTCAATCCAGGAGTGGGTTGTGCCTCTTATTCCATAATGGTCAAGTTTCTGAAGGAGACGTGAGTGTGGAACTTTATCAAATGCTTTTGAGAAGTCAAATAGAACAGCGTTGTTACGAGCCAGGCGTAACTAGAAAGAAAAGCAAGCAACAAACTTGTAACAATAACAAATTTATTACAGAAAAATTATTAAAGAAAAATAAAATAACAAATTGTGTTTACAAATACCTGAAGTCCAAATAAAAATGTAAAATCTAATGTCTAGTCTGATCCTGGAATGATCCTTTTTGAATAGCACAGTTAAAATCCAAGTTAAATCCAAGAACACTTTAGAATAAATTCCCACAATAAAATCCACAAGAATAATTTATTTTAAAATCCAAGCTCCAATAATTCACTTAATATCCAATTTGAATAATACTCCAAATATATTGATGACTTAAAAAGTAACTGATGACTTAAAAGGTAAAGGTAATGAAAAATGTCAATCTATATATATTAACTAAGAAGTTTCTAGAATAGTCTTCCATTTACTACAGTAATCATAATCTAGCAACTTCACCAATAAAGATCATTCCAGAAATTTTCTATCTAAATATAATGCATGAGTTTTCTACAATAGTTAAGAACGTTCTAGTACATACATGTATTTTATGTTCTAAAAATAGAACAATGATAATATTGGAAATACCAACTGGTCATATATAAATTATATACATGTAATAAGTTGCATACATAACAGCGTCAATTTGATGGTTGTTATCTATTCCTTTGGCTAAGTCATTAATGGTCATTAGTAGTTGAGTGTCACAGGAGCGTTTTTTTCTGAACCCATGTTGGTAGTCAGAGAGGATGTTGTGTGAGTCAAAGTGAGACATGATGTTGCTGAAGATGATGTGTTCCAGTACCACCGTGGGTAAGCAACTTTGGTCACGTTACCACAAAAGTCAACGTACACGGCCAAAATACCTCGGCTGAGGTAAGTTTTTTAGTGATTATTTTTCTATCGAGCCAATTCAAATTATGGTACATAGCCTACCGACCGCGGCAGTTCCGATGCTTTCTAAAAATGTATTTGATGTCGTCCAACGTTTTGTATTTTATGAGATCATTCAAACAATGTTTGCAAATTGTCGATGACAACGTACACACTATTGTGTTAAAGTGTTAATAATAACTTAATAAACGATAAACATGTCAGTGCTAAGTAAAATTTCAGGTCTTAAAATATATAAGATAATGTTTTAATGAAAAAAGAACTGGTTTCCTGCTGCCATTTTTTGTATTTATTTAAAAATTGACCAACTTACAGAAATGTCAACGTACACATACTGTCTAGAAAATGTCAACGTACACACTCCCAAGTTAGTTTGATAGTTTTCTGAACATGAGGCTGCTATTTCGAAATACATGTAGGTGGCTTTTTCCAACAAAAAGTTAGCTTTCAATTTAGATGCCCTCTCAAACTGTATATAATTACTATTATTTTTACAAAAAAAATAGTTTAGAGTGCATTCATTTCATAGGAAATAAGCTTAAACAACCTTTAACTTTTTATGTTATTTATTTGTACTTTTGTTTTTTAGAAGACATATTTCCAGTTACTCAAACTGCTTAATGATTAGCTGAAACAGCCGCTTTTATATTTTAAACTGGATCCAATAGATCGTATTACAATATAGATCGTAAAAACAGTCATCTTAATAACGTAAACAGCCAGGATAAGGGTCTCTTGCTCAACAAACTAGTGCATTCCGTAGCAGTAAAAGGGTCCAAGGTTGACGGTGATGCCGAGTTACAATTTTATATTACCGGTTTTTCAGCAGTTGCGTCACTTGATCCATAGCTATGATTACATCATTTATGTCCTATTAACATTATATTTTCAAGAATATATCTACTTGCACTTGTTATGTAAAAAATATCTTATAAATAATTCACAATTTTATAGGTTGGTTAAGGCAACAAATTACCCTTTTGTTAAATGGTAAGTTACTAGAACCAAGTTTCTAGTAAAATGCTTTTTTTGCTCAAGAAACCAGTAACAGAAAATATATTTACCGTATAATGGTTTCTAGTAATAAATTTACCTATCTTATTTTGTGCGCAGTGTATGAGCTATAGATATGAATCAATCACATTGTTAAACATTAAAAAAAGTTATATAAAGTACCACAGTCATATGACCCACTAATAATCATAAAAATGCCACAATATATATTGAAATGATTGTTACAATGCAGAAATTTTATCGACATTTTGCTCAAATAAAATGGTTTCCTTGAATTTAAAAGTTTTATTGCAATGCAAATTATTAAAATGTATGGCATTTTTGTTGAATATATATTATAGACTTGTAAATAAGAAGACATGGTTGGCAAAATTTGCAGTGAAATAAAAAGGGCAAAGAAAACTGTGAATGCAAAAATATATATCACGTCTATTAGGCTAGCCCATGTATTAAATAACAATGTCTACAACATGTGGCAATTATATAACTATTGCAAGGAGATATATTATTGAAAATATACTGTTAATAGAACGTTCGTTATGTAATCATAGGGTTAAAATGACATAACTGCTGAAATACTGATAATACATATAAACTTGTCACTCGGCGTCATTGTCACCCATTGCCGTAGTGATTTTTTTCACTGTATTTTACAGCCGAATAAAGGCTGTTTCCCCTAGCCCAAAATAAGTATATTTTCCCCTAAAAGTGCTATTATTTTCCCCTCAAATGCCTAGTGATCTTCATTACCAGAACCATGACTTAACAGCAACTTATTTATATCATCTAGAGGACAGAAATCTGTCCCTATATATAGCCTCTGTTATGTACCATGCATGTTAAAAGAATTGATTTTTTCTTCATAAAATATGTGTGTAAATTTCATTTTCAGTTGTTGGAATTTGATTTCAGGTTGTCCCCCTTTTCTGATTTATCGCGCTATATTTTATCCTTCAGAAAGCCACAGGTTGTTTTGAAAATTGAAAAAAAAATCTCTGATTGGCAACTTTTGTTGCTGCAGAAGGCACTAGGTTAGTTGAGCAAGAGACGCTTATCATCTGTTTTCGTTATTAGATGACTGTAAAATGATCTAAATTAATAAAGTTTAAAATTGCTGTTTCAGCAAATCATTAAGCAATTTGAGTAACTGGATTTTTTTTCTTCTAAAAGAAAACAACAAAAGAACAAATAAATAACATTATAAAAAAGTTAAAGGTTGGTTAAGCTTATTTGTGATGATATGAATGTACTTGCAACTTTTTTCCTTTGTATAAACCTATTCTTATATACAGTTTTAGAGGGCAATCTAAATTGAAAGCTCACATTTTGTTAGAAAAAGCCACCTTCTCCGAAGTTGCAGCCTCATGTTCAGACCACTATCAAACTGAATTGTGAGTGTGTACGTTGACATTTTCTAGACTGTATGTGTACGTTGACATTTCTGTAAGTTGGTCAATTTTTAAATAAATACAAAAAATTACAGCAGGAAATTAGTTCCTTTTTCATTAAAACATTCTCTTATATATTTTAAGACCTGAAATTTTACTTAGCACGGACATGCGTATCGTTTATTAAGCTTTTATCAACACTTTTACACAATAGTGTGTACGTTGTCATCGACAATTTGCAAATATTGTTTGAATGTTCTCAAAAAGTACAAAACGTTAGACGAAACTAAATACATTTTTAGAAAGCATCGGAATTGCCGCGGTCGGTAGGCTATGTAGCATAATTTAAATCGGCTGGACATAAAAATAATCACTAAAAAACTTACCTCAGCCGAGGTATTTTGGCCGTGTACGTTGACTTTTGTGGTCACGTGACCAAAGTTGCTTACCCACGGTGAGTACTTTGCAGGAGACTGATGTTAGAGAGATAGGTCTGTAGTTGGATGGTGATGAGCGATTTCCTTTTTTGAAGACAGGTGAGACGAGGGCTGTTTTCCAGTCGAGTGGGATCTGACCTTGATCCAGAGACAGTTGGAATAGCTTTGCTAGGCCCGGAGACAACTCTTCTGATGCAAGTTTGAGGAGCCTAGTGGGTATCTTGTCTGGGCCGGAGCCTTGTGTGGCTTAAGATTCGACAGAAGCTTCTGGACGCCCTTAATCGTGACATGTATAGGTTTTAGAGTTGGTAAGCAACTTGGAGGAAGAGTAGGGCGTTGAGCCATGTCCTCTTTTGGTAAAAGACAGAGGTGAACTGGTTGTTTAGAAGTTCAGCTTTCTGTTTACCATCGCTGTATGCCAACCCGTCCTTCTTGAGTGGAGACACACCAAAGTTGTCTTTCTTCTTGGATTTGATGTAATTCCAGAAGACTTTTGGGTTTTGATGGTCTGGCTGGAGCATGTCTGATATGTGGGCATCGTGGACAGATCTGCATAGGCGTTGGGCTTTCCTTTTGATATCTTTATATTTTGACCAATCAGAAGTGGAGTTTGAGTTCTTGGCACGCCGGAACCACCTTCGTTTCAGTCTGGTTATTCGCCTTATATCGCGGTTGATCCATGGCTGATTGAATCTTTGAGCACTTTTGGCGATGTGGGACTTCATCTTCAATGATCTTTTGGCAGCCATTTTTGAAAAAAGTCCAGATGTAATTAATGTCTGAAGAGGGGTTGATTTTCTCTAGTAAGGTGTCTGATAAGGCTTTGCTTTTTTCTTTAATGGTATTGATGTTGGCCTTCCCCCACATGTACAGGGTGCGCTTTGTTGGTTTAATACGTGTGGCACACATGTTGGTGTCAACAAATATGGCGTGGTGGTCGCTTATCCCTGGGGTTGCTGTACAGCGGTTGACAAGTTATTCGAGGTCTTCCTCCAGTACAGCTGGAACTTTACCATGTGACCTTTACGGTGCCGGTGTGATTTAATATCAAACAAACAAATACATGTACATAGAAGATAATTAAAATAATAATTTATACCTAAAATATCTAAATAAATACTGGTTGTATATCTAAAAAAAGCGTTGGTAGAAAAATATTCCAAAAATGGTCATTGCGTTGTTCGGCCAGGTCCGAAATAGAAATTCTGATACAATACCATAATAGGTAAATAAAATAGAAATATATCGTCAGAGCCTTGACGTGCCTACAACTTAAGGTGCTAAACACGATAATGGATTTATGAAATGCGCCAACGGAGTTTAGTGACGACATTAGAATGGTCATATACAGAGTCTAATTAGCATATTTGTACACGGTGGTCGTCAATATGAATCTACACAAGTAACATTTTTTGTTCAGAATTAGCATGTTCTTTCTAGATACTTTTCGTTGTCTGACCTGCAACTTGCAGTCAAGTTTGTACATATGATATGTAATGTGGCGTTTTGATGTTTTTTCTTGTTATACATACAGTTTGTGATTGGTGTATGAACTTGTACATATACCACTCTTACAACGTGTTTATTAAAATACAAACATTATTTACAAGATACTTCTGATCAAAGTCAGTTTTATTGTCGGTTAAGATCAGTTTATGTATATAAGTAATGTTAACTTAAGATGTTTCATCGGTTATTTACATTAGGTTACAACAGTAAGGTGGTCATTTTATGTTATCATCGAGGACAGGCTAGTGGTAGACTATTTGCAGTTGTTACGGTCATTAAAATGTTGTAGGTTTCACAACTAACCGTAGAAACTAATGTTCTGAAAGTACTATATCAATATAAAATCATTAATTATTGTAAATTTAGAAAACATAAAGTTTACTATAGCTTCCAGTATCGGGTGCAGCGAGTGGAAGAACGTTGTATTTGTCAGCCAACAGACCTATTCATTGAAGAAGTATATTGAAAAAATGATGATAATGATATGATAAATTTCGAATATTCTAAGGTCTCGTCATTTCTTAACAGGAGTTACACCCCTTTAGATCATAGCCGTAAAAAACAACAGAAAATACGAAAATAATATTGTTGAGACCTCGCAAGCTAAGTTAAGATATTTAAGATAAACAATAATATAGGAAAGAACTGAGAGAATTGACAGTAATTTGGACACATGTATACTATATGACATGTTTAATATGTATACTATATGACATGTAAAATATGTATACTATATGACATGCATAATATGTATACTATATGACATGCATAATATGTATACTATATGACATGTTTAATATGTATACTTTATGACATGCATAATATGTATACTATATGACATGCATAATATGTATACTATATGACATGTATGATATGTATACTATATGACATGCATAATATGTATACTATATGACATGCATAATATGTATACCATATGACATGCATAATATGTATACTATATGACATGCATAATATGTATACTATATGACATGCATAATATATACTATATGACATGTATAATATGTATACTATATGACATGTTTAATATGTATACTATATGACATGTAAAATATGTATACTATATGACATGCATAATATGTATACTATATGACATGCATAATATGTATACTATATGACATGCATAATATGTATACTATATGACATGCATAATATGTATACTATATGACATGCATAATATGTATACTATATGACATGCATAATATGTATACTATATGACATGTATAATATGTATACTATATGACATGCATAATATGTATTCTATATGACATGTTTAATATGTATACTATATGACATGCATAATATGTATACTATATGACATGTTTAATATGTATACTATATGACATGTATAATATGTATACTATATGACATGTATAATATGTATACTATATGACATGTATAATATGTATACTATATGACATGCATAATATGTATACTATATGACATGCATAATATGTATACTATATGACATGTATAATATGTATACTATATGACATGCATAATATGTATACTATATGATATGTTTAATATGTATACTATATGACATGCATAATATGTATACTATATGACATGTATAATATGTATACTATATGACATGCATAATATGTATACTATATGACATGCATAATATGTATACTATATGACATGTATAATATGTATACTATATGACATGCATAATATGTATACTATATGACATGCATAATATGTATACTATATGACATGTTTAATATATATACTATATGACATGTATAATATGTATACTATATGACATGTTTAATATGTATACTATATGACATGCATAATATGTATACTATATGACATGCATAATATGTATACTATATGACATGTTTAATATGTATACTATATGACATGCATAATATGTATACTATATGACATGTATAATATGTATACTATATGACATGTATAATATGTATACTATATGACATGCATAATATGTATACTATATGACATGCATAATATGTATACTATATGACATGCATAATATGTATACTATATGACATGTTTAATATGTATACTATATGACATGTTTAATATGTATACTTTATGACATGTATAATATGTATACTATATGACATGTTTAATATGTATACTTTATGACATGCATAATATGTATACTATATGACATGCATAATATGTATACTATATGACATGTATGATATGTATACTATATGACATGCATAATATGTATACTATATGACATGCATAATATGTATACCATATGACATGCATAATATGTATACTATATGACATGCATAGTATGTATACTATATGACATGCATAATATATACTATATGACATGTATAATATGTATACTATATGACATGTATATATCATGTATAGTTCAAGAAAGCAAGTACGCGGTCTGCAAACATTGACCGTATCGAACCGATTTCCATTTCATTACTTAAGAAAATTCATTTTTGATAAGTTGTCAAACTTTTCCACTAGATAATAAACTTATATTTATACCAACATCAATATTTCCCTACCTACCTTCTTAAATGTCAAATTCTGACAGCTCAGCCTTGATAAAACGGGCATTGACTTCTCCGCGTTACGTTTGTATGATTTGAATGATGTATTAGGTAGCATAGTAATTGACGTCTTACTATGGATTCTCAATCCTCTAGGCCTGTCATAAATATGCTCCAAGAAGAGGTGAATGCGCTATCGAATGTCGCTAAAAATACGTAAACTGTATAAATAAGGAACACAACAATCTAAAAAATATTTGCAAAGGCTTACATGTTTTTGTTATATTTTTGAAAACATGTTTAGGCTGTTTGATTACTCATGAAATACTATTTCTAATATTAATTTATAGCAAAGTACTCCAATAGGACATTAGGTTTTTTTTTTTACTTTTTTTATCTGATGGCGGTTTTTGAAAAAAAAAACCTTGATACTGGTTAATTTGTTCTATGAGAGGGCATAAATAAACTAATTGGCTTTTTTGTAATAATTATGCCATAATATAAGAGTCGGCATCTTTTCAGCACTTTCCGTGTGTCATAGTGATCAAATAATCGTTATTATGGTCAAGAAGTAGCTCTCAGTTGAGAGTATATTTTACAGAAAATGACGAAAAAAAGGCCAGAAAGTGGCAGAGTTGACCTGTAGTATACCTGGCTATTGTTAGATTGAATATTTTCAAACGCTTACACAGCATACTTTGTACGCTCTAGGTCCCCACTCCGTTCCGAAACTGAACTCACTCGAATAACCCCAGAATATCATTAACACCATTTAGTATAGATTTTACTTAAACGAAGGCTTTCCACATTTTTAAAAATATATTGTAGTTTATATTGTTAAATTTCACTGCAATAGATGTTAAATCTAAATACTTTTGTAAAATCAACCGCTTTAAGAGGTTATTACCCCCTTTAGTTACTTTGTTACTAAATAAATACAATTCCCCTGACTTCTTAATTTGTGAAATTCAATTTCGTGATGTCTTTCATTTCTAAGAAAAGAAAGGTTTGTTTGAATGACCACAATAAATAACCGTATTTAACATATGCTCGAGAAATCGCATTATAAGATATTGTAGGGAGACCCAAATGCCCAAATTATTGATGCGTTATTATAAGTCAATGCCCGATAAGACCCAAAATGTTCTATAAACATGTTGTACATAGACAATTATAGATGATTGAGTGTTGAAGGATGCAATATTAAGATAAGACGCTTATTCCAGTGGGCGCACAATAACTATACCGCAGTAATTGCGTTGGTGTCCTTATAGCCAATACAAATGTTGGCAGCGTGGACCATTTCACGTAGCTGATTTTAAAAATGCTTCTGTACGTGTCATTCATCAACGACATCAATTTGGGGCGTCCATGGCCGCGTGGTTAAGGTCTTTGACTTCAAGCCAATTTGTCTTTACTGTTGTGACTTCAAACCCGCCTGGGATTTCTTTTTGTGTCATGAAGCTATCCAGGTCGATGGTTCTACTCAGGTCCCCGCTTGTGCCTGAAACAATGGTATTCTCTACCAGTTAAAATAGAAAGTCTGTCGCAATTCGAAAAGGAAATCAGTTATTGTATATCAAAGTTTTGAGGGAGATGAAGAAATCAAATATCAAAAGATTGTGCATCTGACCACTTTCTATTAAGTGATGGACGCGCTGTATAGAATGCAACACAATGTTTAGTGACTATTCTAGACCTCAGACATAAATCTTACAGTAAAAGCCACTCGTTTGGACCAGCCGACCTTTAGAAATTACATATTTTAAAGTGGTCTCTGCAAAATGAAAAAAAAAGTCTGTACACAAATATAAAAAATAAACAATATATGATTATACAGAGCTGTTTTAAATTATAAAAATAATGTTATTACATGTTATTGTTTTAAGATGTTTGTCACCAAGTTAATTTACATTTCAATTTTCGTTTGAGATGTAGATAAAATATGTGTACTTCAGGAAAAGCTTGAAAGTTTACCGTCAAAACTTGGCCAATAACAATATGCGAATAATTAGACTATCATTTGGCGGGATTCCCATTTCGGTCACCAAAAGTTAAAATGAGGACATGTCTGAAGTCATTATTTTTAATTTTAGCACTGTCCGAGCAACTGACCGGTTAATATCTGTACTATTTAAATGTTTAATAAATGTCTGCCAAATAAAATAAACAGCACATTCTATACAAGCTAAACTATCACTGCATCAAAATAGTCCGTTATAAAAACTAAATTTCACCACCTGTCGTCTAGTTAAAAATGTAATGAAACGGTTACGGTTATTTCACTTTTTCACAAGTTAAATTATTTTCAACATATTTTAATTGAATGTCATTGAAGTTTTATCTGGTTCACTCTATATAAATAGTTTTCAATCAATTCAGGTCAAGTCTGCCAACACCATCGGGTCAGTCACTACTTCTATCATCTAATCTATTCGCCCATTACCTGATATCTTGCCCAGAAACCTGATACTTTTGTTTTCTATGTCAGTAAAGATTGTATTTAACGTGTTTCTTCTATACATCACAATTAGTAAAAAAAAAATGTTGCTAGGTATTATCATAACGTGTACATTTTATGAGGCTGGTGCCCCAAATAGGTCAGAAGCTACTAAATTGAAAAATATAGAGCGTAATCACGTTTATTTTGGTACATTATTAAAAAATAGGTGAATTAATAGGGTAGCTGACATCAATTATAATTGAGACAGACGTTGTTGTTTTATATTGATGTTGTAAATAGTTCAAATTAGATAATATTTAATATTGAAATATATATCTACCACACGCGTTCTAATATCATATTCATTAATAAATGTCCACATGAGATGAAAGACCGCTCTTTGCCATGTTGTGGATAAAGCTTATTTTAAACATTTATAAACTATGCACTCTTTTGCAAAATGAATTTGCCAAAAATTCTACAATCAATTTATGTTACGACACCCCCCCCCCCCCCCGACACAATCACATTCCATTAACACTGCATGCTGCGCGAGCCATGATATAAATAATTACGCAGTGCATATTTAATTCTTTCATTCATGGTAATGCAACTTCATTAAGAAATATTAGGGGAAAAAAATTGTTTATTTATCGCGTAAATATACAAATTCAGTACATGTAGCATTATAAATCGTTCCGTCCTAACGGACAATGAACCTTGGGCCAGAACGTTTATTTCCCGAATATGCCTAATAATAATGATGAAATTTCAAACAATCAGTGAAACAAATCCAAGTTTTCCTACATACAGTACAATAAGTATAAATGTTCTAGCACAGTTCAATTTAATAATGACATATTGTAACGATCGCTCCATCAAAGTGACGCAGCGTAACGAATGATTTTGATCGTCTGCGCCAGAGCTACTATTACGCGGGAATACTGGCCGATATTTTTCTTGACCTTCTATTTTCTCTCGCACGCTTCTGTCTCTTTTTTTTTTTTTTTAGTT
>NW_026865225.1:0-68868 GCF_026571515.1 Ruditapes philippinarum
AGGGTTTATTTGGCTACGTATTTTACATCAGGAGTTTTCATTAAGTTCTGACCATTGAACTATAAAAAAGTGTGATGACTCAGAAGCATTAATAACAACAAAATTACATTTGAATTGCAGACTCGGTTTGATTGAGTCTGTGCATGAGGGATGATGAAAAAAGTGCAACATATCTCACAATATATAGCACCGGTTTGAGCGGTACTCAATTTTAAACTTTTATATAACTTTTTGAATCAATGATTCCTCGGAGGCATTAATCACAACAAAATTGCATGAAAATTGCAAACTCGGTTTGAACGAGTCTGTACATTAGATGTCCATAAGACGACTGTCCAGCTTGATTGATTGAGGAAGACCTCAGCTGCCCCTTTATCCTTTATTTCAGACATATAGGGTGAACTGATTATGGGCACATATCAATTAAAAGTTGGAAAAAAAACGTGGAATTGTCTGTCTTTTAAATAAGCTTAAACTTAGAGATTTTCTGTAACGCACCTAGTTTACATGTAAAATATAAACCTTTATAAATTTATATCAATTTATGCAACAATGTATTTATGATAATAAACGTAACCATCTTATGTTACACCCATTCATGTGATCAATTTAGAAGATTAAGAAAAAGAAAACTTCATTTTCAAAATACTATATTTAATTAATATGTATTGCTTTCTGATTTTTGATTCAAGGAAATTTACTCTTGTAAAAAGATTTATTTAAATGTATGATTAGTCTCCCTAAAATTGTATTACCAAATTATTAATTATGTGTATATACAAATTAAAAGTAAAAAATAAAGGCAATCATTCTTGATAAGTATTTTGATATTAAGTACAGTACAGTATTAGTCTCTATTCAAATGCACAGTCTATAATGTGCACTATTTAAGAGTTTCTCTTAATAATTTTACAATTATATGTATAAAAAAAATCATGAAAATAAACACAATTAACTTAATTTTAATGGACCTGTCATAACCCAATCTTTGAGTGGGCAATAGTGGTACACATATGCCAACGCCATATATAGTGATAATATTATAATGATGGTAAAACTTGATTCCAACTTGGTATAACTTGATACCAACTCGGTATAACTTGATTCCAACAACTTGAAATGTTTCATATTGAGAACCTTTCAAGCCGGTGCTAGGAGGCGTGAGGGATGTAGAGCTGTTTCATTATTTCAAATGTGTTGCAAGGGATCACACTTTTTGCAGATTTTAATACTTCACAACAGCAGGTGTCAAGTTTTGTGTAGCAGCTGTAAATACTGCCCATTACTATTTCAGTGTTTTTTTTTGTCGCTTGAGTTGATTGAGTCCACCACTTTTAAGTGTTGAAAATTAAGTAATTCTCAAGGCGGTGCTATAGGGCGTAAGTGATGTTGCACTTTTTCATTATCAATTAAATTCAGACTCGATCGAACTGTGTCTGCAATTTCCATGTAACTTTGTTGTGATTAATGCTTCCGAGGGATCACACTTTGCCGAGATTATTTTACCAGAATTTTGATCGAATCATAAACAGAAAAACAGGCACATTAACCAGGACTGGGGAGACTCTAGAGATTTTGTTTTCTCAATTTTTGTAATAATACATCCGGATCAAAGAGTCACATCACTCACATGTAGCGTTATTGTATATACAAAAAAAAGAGGATATAGTGGGATCATATCACGTGTAGTAACAACTTATTTTCAAATTGAAAAAATGGTATATTGTCATATGTAACTTCAAATATGATTAGTAAACTCTAACACTATACTCACTGAGCACCGCCTTAAGCAGTTTTTAGGTTTTATAAATATCTCTCACCAACATAGCACCGTCTGAAGCAACACATCTAGTATTTGTTATCATTTCTCACTAAACTAGATAGGGCCATTCTTCGTTAACATCTTCGTCCATACAGCACCGTCTTAAGCAATATATTGTCTATGGTAACATATCTCATCAACCTGGCACTGTCATAAACGGTATATTCCGCCTTTGTTATCATGTTTCGTTTACAAAGCATTGGCTAGGGAAATTAATTTTGTCTATGTTGACATCTCTCGCACATCAAGCACTGTCTGAATTTTTACGAGTATGGCTGTAAAACAAAAATCGGTTAATTTTTATCTTTATTCGATTGAATTGATATTGTTGGCAAACGCACAAACAAATTGGTAAATCATAATTACATTGTCTCTTATGTATAACGCATCTGTATGACAGAAAATCCCCACAGTGTATTTAAATGCTTAATGCTTGCATGTTGTATCGTCTGCTATAAAGTTATAATACGGAACTAAATACGGAACATCGTAGTTAAAAATAACTGGTATTATCTCTAATTGAAATAAGTTTTTGCGCAACAAATATGAACAATTATGAAGTTTAAAAATAATTACGAGAAGGTATTTTGGTAATGAAGTCAACAGTCTTAAATGTAACATCAATATATATGATCAATTAATAAATGTCAGTTATAACGGAAAATTGTTTTATGGCCACCAAATATTCCCTCTATTTATTGAATACGTTTTGTTATCTGATTTATGTTAATTATGTTCAAAGGTAAATTACACTTGAAAAGAAGATCAAATAACTGTATTATTAGTCTCCCTCAAATTGATATCACAAAGACGATTTCGAAATTTTAAAACTCCCCCTTCATTCTATTCATGAAAACTGTATTGTAAATTATTACAAAAGGGAAATCACCCTTGACAAGTATATTGATATATAAGTACAGTATTAGTTTCCCTTTAATTACATAATTGTAGTTTTACAAGCTCTATTCAAATGCATAAAATATATTGTTTTTCGGTGTTTTTCGGTGTGTCTTTTAATAATATTATAATTATATATGTGTCAAGGAATGTTTCTGTCGTATCATGAAATATACAAAGTTACATTTTAAATTTAATTGAACCTACCATAAACCAATCTTTGAGAAGGCTATAGCGGTACATGTATCTCCACTTATACATGTAAAGTGATGATATAACGATGATGATATATCTTGATTCTAACTTGGTATCTAGTCCAATTCTTATTGCTTAAACAATAGTTTTCTGTAATATATTTATATTACAATGTATTTCTCGGGTGAAATATTTTAGATAATTACTAATGAATATGCCCCATTGTTACATTATTCAATTTTATTAATGTTGACTTTATTTATTGTATAACGTTACGACTGTCTAGATTAACGGCGGTACACATTGTTAGCGTGTAGAACAATAAAATTAAGTATTTGATAAATCTTTAAGATCACAATTGTATCACATATTTCATCAAGACATCAAAACATATTGTTATAAAAGAATAAGATATTGATTTCATGATTATAAAGGCCATGTTATGCCTAAATATAAAACAAAAATATTCCAATTCATTTAATAAATCTATTTGTCTGTGTGATAAAAGGTGTTGTATCTCACAGGTGGTATTCTCCACTAAACTGAATTTAATAAAGACAAATCTATACATCTTGAAATATAATAGAACTAATTAATTATTAAGGGTATCTTATTAAAACAAATTTTAAAGCCGCCTCCGTAATAAAAGATTATAGTCTGTTATGTACACGATTATACGAGCTGAAAATTAATTTCAAATTTGGAAATAACAATGATGACAGATAAACATTGAATTATTGAATAAGAGCTGTCATTGAGTCAAGATAAAGATCAACGATATATCAATATCGGATGAAAAATATTAAGGATACATCGGCATTCCTAAAATAACGCGTCTGTCGTTCACTTTTATATCTGTTTAAATGATTTCAGTTGAAAACATGTACTGTTCAGCATCTTCTTTATAAAAGCCCATCGCATGATTTTTATCCAGACCATTTTTTGCCACCCTGTAACAACAGATTATGTTAGGCATGGACACCTGCTTCTGTATATGTTTTGGGTGAATTTTCCTAAATTCTGAACACTTAATAAAGAAGTCAAAATGACCAATTTTAAAAATGTTTATTGGTTATCAATCGACAGAAAATAACAACGATACATCGATATTATTGATATCGATGACAACTCTAAATTGATTGTATATAAAGTAATAAAGAATTTGCCACCTGTTTTTATTTCAGTACTGTAAATTTATTTCCACGGCATAACCTATATCTATAAACATGTATGTACCATAAATATTATACACATATTAGTGGTTGTCAATGTTCTGGTGAGTATTTTCAGGTGAATTTTGTAGAGTAAAACGAGGTACTAGTTTGAAATTAAGATACTTAAAATGAACATTATTACGTAAGCTTATATTTCGAAAGTAATCAAACAATATTCAATTCCTTAATAAACTTTACTTTTATTTATCTGTGTTAAGTTGTTTGTACATGTAGTATAAAACAAGGAGATGAAAAGACATTGATTACACTGGATATAAACAGAAACATAATTATATCATATAAGATTAATGCAGCTAATGTCATAGATAATTGAAACACATTCATTAATCAATTTCTTTTAAATGCCTGAACATTAAGATTGAACATTTAACAGTGTGGTAATGATACCCATATATCGCTTAACTTAGGATTTACAAGATTTTATCATCCTGTCAATACAGTATTTAAGCATTGTCTTCATGAGGCGGAGATGACATTTTATCCATTGTTGTTCTTTATCTAGGTCGTACGCGGTCCTCTAGTTCAACCAGTTAAAAAGGTTGAAAGCAAATTTTCTGAAGTACTATACAGGTGTCATTCCTTTTTTTTTAAATAAAGAAAAAAAATGCTTAGCATGATATAGTTGACAGTTTATTACTAACGTTATATGAGATTTTGAGAAAATATTCACATGAAGTATTTTATTAACACACAAACATATAAATGTATTGTCTAGCAAATACATATAATTGACCTTTATAACAATGGTCATAGTTTAAAAATAAAACATTATAACAATAATTTTATTATCATTTAGAATCAGATACATGATACAGTGGTTGCGGTTGCTGAATCAAAAGCACTTACTATTTACCGCGTTCGGTTCGAATCCCGCCAGCTTTGTATTCTTACAAGTGAGGAAACTATCTAGCTAGCGTACGGATGGTCGGTGCTTATACGGTAATCAGGGTCCCGCTTGTGCTTAAAATAATGGATTTATATCACCCTTGGGGATATTTACTATTGGTTTAATATTGCTTCATAATAAAGTTGCAAAAATGTATAAAGCATAATAGTTATAAATATAGAAAATTATATACACAGATATTCAAAGGGTGTTGTACTATACTGCGGCGATCTGATCTTTTGTACTACTTGTGCATTTATTGAATTAAATGAAATACATGATGAAAACATTGCACTTTTACAGAAAAAAATTAAAACGCTTATACAGTTATTACAAGTAATTTACAATAATGATTCATAAATACACAAAAATACTGGTTTACGCTGAATGCATGTTTCAGTCACATAATTTAAAAAGAATGTCGAATCACTCTGAAAGAAGGAAAAGTAGTTTATTTTACAATGAATATATAGTTGAGATATACATTGTAGATTTTCTTAGAACCTAAGTTATTTGTTAATTTCACTTTCAAATTGAGTAAAAGGACGACCCGATAGCGTTTGCGTACTCTTCCGGCGCGGCCTTCTTCGTAATAATTTAACATGAAACTGTTATAGCAAAAAAGTTTAGCTTAAAACCTAAGAATGTTTTGTAAAATTAAAATTCTTGATTTCTGGTCAGAAAACTCATCTTGGAAAAGCTTTACTTTCCTCACGGCAATTCGCTTATAACAATTCCCTGAACTAGTTCCATAAAACGTATATGAACATGACAGTTATTATGTTGTTACATAATATGTAACCTTTACTAAATAAAGATATATTGTATTGTATTTTATGAAATGAAATTAATGTTTTAATTGCTAAATAAAAGCTAAAGCTACTTATAAGTTATCTTAGCCCGTATATTTTGTTTATTCAGAATTTGAGTTTCACTCTCGTTTATTATTGAGTGGACGAACTATTGGCTTAGAAATAATTTGAACATCGCTCATTCAATATTTTACTCGTCAATTGTTTCACCACTGTTCGCTTTACTGGAGTGACGGTAGTGTATTCAATATTTTACTCGTCAATTGTTTCACCGGCGTTCACTTTACTGAAGTGACGGTAGTGTATTCAATTAGCTGCTAAGAGATCGTATCCACATTTAATTATCTCTTTAGAGTAGCTAACAATATTAGAAAATTTACGGACCAATAAAATCACGCTTTAATTTTTAAAATCCTTTGATTATGTTTACTTTCAGAAAATTACTAAGTAAGATAATTGCATAATTCTCTGGGTTTGCCTTAACTAGCACTTACAGTCCTTTGATTATCTTTGCTAGTCATATTTTCATGTAACATCTGAAATAAAACATCTCATGCACATTAATCTTATTGTAAGCAGACATTCACTGCGATACGCAACTTATCCCTCTAAAATATTCGTTTTGACTTAATACCTTCGCATAAATAAGGGATGTTCAGGTTTTTTATACATAAAATTTAATACATTTTTATCAAGTGATAGAAATGTTTGTAGATAATGGCTAAAAGACAGTTCTTGTTTTTACATGGTAAGAAACAAACCTTTAAGAATTCAATGTTACTGCTACTCGTAGCCGTTATCTTTATTAAGCACCCACATTCACCGTCCTTAGCAGTATTTAGTCATTTTTGAACCTATCTAACCCATTCAGCACAGTCTTAAGCAATATTAACCATTGTTAACATCTCTCAACCACCTAGCATCGTCTTTAACAGTACATGTATTTCAAAACTGTATTTGGATTTGATTAAATATGTTACTTGAACAGTATAATCTCTCTTTGTTAACATTTCTTACCAACCTAACACCAACTTTAGCAACATTCAGTCTTTGTTGACATTGATCACCCAACAGCTACCGTCCTTATAATTATTAGTAATTTTACTAACATCTGTCACAGACCTAGCACATTTAAACATTATATTCAGTCTTTCTTTTTCCCGGTATATTCATCGTAAACTGCATTTTCAGTCTTGCTGCGTTTTATGAACTCTGCATATCCTTGTTGGTCTTATTTACCTTTTTCTTTTTTTTCTTTTTGGTTAACACCTTTCGCCTGCCTAGCAACGCCTTAAGCACTATGTTCAGTCTAAGTAAACATATTATACCTACCTACCACCGTATTAAAAATATATATTCAGTTTTGTTTACATCTCTTATCCACCCTTGTAAATAAATAAGTAGTATATCCGATCTCTTACCTATCTAGCACCGTCTGAAGCAATAAATCCAGTCTTTGTTAACATTTCTCACCCACCTGTATTCAGCCATATATTCCGTCTAAGATAACATTGCTTTCACCCGCCTAGCACGTGCATCGTCTTACACAGTATATTCAGTTTTGTCATCATCTCTCATCCAAACTAGAACCGTATTTAGGTAGTCTGATGTCTTACCTTTCTATAACCGTCTTACGCAGTATATTCAGCTTTTGACAACATCAGTCACTCACTTAGCATTTAGGTTTTATAAGTATCTCTTACCAACTAGCTCCCTCGGAAGCAATAAATCCAGTCTTTGTTAACATTTCTCAATAACCTAGCGTCATCTAAAGCGGTATGTAAGTGTTTGTTAACATCTTCGTCCACATGGTACGGTCTTAAACAATACATTCTCTATGTAAGCAACTCTCATCAACCTGGTACTGTCTTAAACGGTATATTCCGCCTCTGTTTACAAGGTCTGTTTACATAGCATTGTCTTAGGAAATTAATTTGCCTATGGTGTCATCTCTCGCACATCAATCACTGTCTGAAGCATAATATAGCTTTTGGTAATATCTGTCACCAACCTAGCACCGTCTTAAACGGAATATTCATTCTTTGGTAACGTCATTCGTCCCGTCTTCAAGCGGTTTTAGCAAACTCCCAGGGCTGTTCTTCATTATTTTCAGTTTTTATCTGGACCAGAAGCTTTTTTGGCGGGAAGTTTAATAAGGTATTCGTTATCTCCTTGTTCATTATAATCTAAATATTCAAGAAATGAATTAGTTTTAAAAGAAAATATGGGAATTTTATCTTTTGTTTCATCAACACATAATATTGTACAAAAAAACGCATTTAAGATACCGGTAGTTTCCTCATCTATATCTATATGTAAAAAGAAAGTGTTATTATAATAATTATTATCAAGCCGATGCTGAGAGATGCAGAATTTTTATTATCCCTCATATACAGACTCATTGAAATCGAGTCTGCAATTATCATGACATTTTTTGGTTATTAAAGTTTTCGAGGAATCATATTTTCGAGGGGGGGGGGGGGGGCGGTATGGCTCTATTTTGACTTGTATTTAACTTTTCTACTATTTAATTTGTGTTTTCAAATATTCACGAGGTTTAGAGCTATTCATATTATCGTGCAATGAAATTCTAAATTATCCTCTCTCTTCAGCAGTTTTTTCATATTATTTAGCCGATTCGTAGAATGTTTTATTTTACCAAATCAGAAGATTTTAACAATTTAATTTCTTTTCAAAGAAACTTTTTTTGTCATAATTTTTTTACGAGTACTGCTGTGAACCTGCTGTGAAAAAAAATGTTTTTCATTTGGCCTGATTAGTGCGTCATATGGCATAGTGCATTGTTTCGCTAGACCGCAAATGAACTGCCCGCCTCATTAGTTAACATGTCGGTTTTGAATAAAAGATCAATCTTTTCTTCTTATCAAAGATTTTATTTAACAATATCAGCTTTTTAGCTTTCATTTCTTTTTCTTTTTAAAGGTTCATTTTCATTTAATTCTACTGTTAAATGTATGTTTCTAAATGGTCATAGTTTCGAAAACACCCGAGTTAAAACATGAATATTATTTGTCATTGAGATTGGATCGGGCAGTGTTTGTGTATTTGCAGTTATTCGTGTAGGGAACTCAACAATGCATTTATTTGATCTTTCCTTACACCCCCTTCAATTATTAGACCCTGATTTTATTCTAGCGCTATCTCTAAATAACCATTTGATTTATACATAGAAAATAAGATGTTAATTTAGATTTTTGTCTTTATCCGATTGAATTGATCTAATTGTAAATCGCACAAACAAAGAGGTAATTCATATATTCTCTCTTATATGTAAAACATCTCTAGGACAGAAAAATCCGCCACAGTGTCATTAAATGTTTGTATGTTGTCTTTAAATGCGCAACTATTTAGGTTATAGAAATACACATTTATGAAGTTTAACAATGAATGCGCGAAGGTATCATTTTAATGAATGTAACATTCTTAAATATAGCATCAAGTCATGTGATCTAACGATAAATGTCAATTGTAAGAAAACGAATACCTTGTTTTATAGTCGCCAATGTTCAAAATATTACCCCTCTATCTATTGAATCCGTATAGTTATCTGATTTATGTTAATTATGTTTAAAGATAAATTATACTTGTAAAGAAGACAAAATAACTGTATGATTAGTTTCTCTCAAATTAATATAAAAAAGATGATTTTGAAATTATGAATTATGTGTACACACCGAATATACATTTTATAATTTGGTCTATTTTTTAAAAACCCCACTTCATTATGACAAAAGGGAAATCACTCTTGACAAGTTTATTGATATATAATTACAGTATTAGTCTCCCTATAATCGCATAAGTTCTTCTTTTTATCGTTTTTATCTTCATTCAAATGCATAATGTATAATATGCTCTATTTCAAAGTTTCTTAAAATAATATTGTAATTCTATATATATGACAAGGGATTTTTCTTTTGTTTTATAAAATAATTATAAATGAGACAAGGTATTTCTGTCACATCATGTCATAAACACATTTACCTTTTAAATTAAAGTGACCTACCAAACCCAATCTTTTGACTGGCTATAGCGCGTACATTGTTTATCCACATTATAAGTGAATGATATACATTGGATTCCAACTTGCGTATACTTTGATTTCCACCAAAATTTCAAGTGCAAGCATTATTAAGTTACCCGCTTAAGGAAGTGCTAGAGGCGTTGAGGGATGTAGAACTTTTCTTATTATTTCAAATGTGTTGTGATAAATGCCTTCAACTGATCACACTTTAATACTACACAAGAGCAGGTGTCAAGTTTTATGTAGCAGCTGTAAAATGTTCCCTGTACGTTTTCAGTGTTGCTTATGTTTTTATCCTTCGAGATCTATGATTGCCATACTTTAAAGTGTTAAAAATTAAGTACCACTTAAGCCGAAGCTAAGGGGCATGAGGGATGTTGCCCTTTTGCATTATCCCTCATATACAGCCTAAATCAAACCGTGTCTGCAATTTCCATGTGATTTATGCTTCCGAGGGATCACACTTTGTCCAGAGTCTTTTACCAGTTTTCAATTTTATCTAATCATAAACGGAAAAAAATAGGCAAATTTACCGGGACTGGTGTGGCTTACTCTAGGAAATCTGTTTTCTCTATTTAGCATTTAACGCACCTGGATCAAATAATAAAATACAGCTTTATTTCATATACAATTAGGAGGATACTGTTTTCTCTATTTAGCATATAACGCACCCGGATCAAATAATAAAATACAGCTTTATTTCATATACAATTAGGAGGATACTGTTTTCTCTATTTAGCATATAACCCACCCGGATCAAATAATAAAATACAGCTTTATTTCATATACAATTAGGAGGATACTGTTTTCTCTATTTAGCATATAACGCACCCGGATCAAAGAATAAAATACAGCTTTATTTCATATACAACTAGGAGGATACTGTTTTCTCTATTTAGCATATAACGCACCCGGATCAAAGAATAAAATACAGCTTTATTTCATATACTATTAAGAGGATACTGTTTTCTCTATTTTAGCATATAACGCACCAGGATCAAATAATAAAAATACAGCTTTATTTCATATACAACTAGGAGGATACTGTTTTCTCTATTTAGCATATAACGCACCCGGATCAAAGAATAAAATACAGCTTTATTTCATATACTATTAAGAGGATACTGTTTCTCTATTTAGCATATAACGCACCAGGATCAAATAATAAAATACAGCTTTATTTCATATACAACTAGGAGGATACTGTTTTCTTCTATTTAGCATATAACGCACCCGGATCAAAGAACAAAATACAGCTTTATTTCATATACAATTAGGAGGATACTGTTTTCTCTATTTAGCATATAACGCACCCGGATCAAAGAACAAAATACAGCTTCATTTCATATACAATTAGGAGGATACTGTTTTCTCTATTAAGCATATAACGCACCCGGATCAAAGAACAAAATACAGCTTTATTTCATATACAACTAGGAGGATACTTTGTTCTCTATTTAGCATATAACGCACCCGGATCAAAGAATAAAATACAGCTTTATTTCATATACAATTAAGAGGATACTGTTTTCTCTATTTAGCATATAACGCACCCGGATCAAAGAACAAAATACAGCTTTATTTCATATACTATTAAGAGGATACTGTTTTCTCTATTTAGCATATAAACGCACCCGGATCAAAGAATAAAATACAGCTTTATTTCATATACAACTAAGAGGATACTGTTCTCTCTATTTAGCATATAATGCACCCAGATCAAAGAACAAAATACAGCTTTATTTCATATACAATTAGGAGGATACTGTTTTCTCTATTTAGCATATAAAGCACCAGGATCAAAGAACAAAATACAGCTTTATTTTTTATCACATAAACCGCGGCACAGGAGTGTAATAAAGCCATTTAATAAAAACGATATTACACTAGACAATATTACACTAGTGTAATAACACTTTGACGTCACGTCATTTGCGCTATAAACATAGCGTTAATAAAGCACGCTAATGTTAGCGTTACACTAGAGGCGCGTCAAAGAAAAATGACTCTTTTTAAAAATTTACCGTTCTTATTTTATATATGTGATAAATAGAATATTATATTCGTGTAGATTCAATACTAAATTTATTGAACTCGTTGAATAAAAGAATATTATGCTCGCCTGAGGCTCGCATAATATGATTTTATTCAACTCGTTCAGTAAATTTAGTATTAAACCTACACTCATTCAATATCCTCTATATATACAACTAGGAGGATACTGTTTTCTCTATTTAGCATATAACGCACCCGGATCAAAGAACAAAATATAGCTTTATTTCATATACAACTAGGAGGATACTGTTTTCTCTATTTAGCATATAACGCACCCGCATCAAAGAACAAAATACAGCTTTATTTCATATACAATTAGGAGGATACTGTTTTCTCTATTTAGCATATAACGCACCCGGATCAAAGCACAAAATACAGCTTTATTTCATATACAATTAGGAGGATACTGTTTTCTCTATTTAGCATATAACGCACCCGGATCAAAGAACAAAATACATCTTTATTTCATATACAACTAGGAGGATACTGGTTTCTCTATTTAGCATATAACGCACCCGGATCAAAGCACAAAATACAGCTTTATTTCATATACAATTAAGAGGATACTGTTTTCTCTATTTAGCATATAACGCACCCGCATCAAAGAACAAAATTCAGCTTTATTTCATATACAATTAGGAGGATACTGTTTTCTCTATTTAGCGTATAACGCACCCGCATCAAAGAACAAAATACAGCTTTATTTTATATACAACTAGGAGGATACTGGTTTCTCTATTTAGCATATAACGCACCCGGATCAAATAATAACATACAGCTTTATTTTATATACAATAAGGATACTGTGATCATATCCTGTGCAGTAACAACTTATTTACAAATTAGAAGAATTTGTATATCGTCATATATAACTTCAAATATTATAGGATATATCATATATCTATGCATTTTACAGACAAGTTGATGCTATGTTATACGGAAATCGTGTCAATATCAGATCCATTCTTAATGACTGTGTTTTGTCCCACATGCTATTTTACGAGACAGGGCCTCATTCTTAGTTTGTTTGTTTCGTTTTATGCCTTATCCCAACAGTATTTCAGTCATACTGGCGGGTAGTTTCCTAACCATCGTTCCTTGAGAGTTACACCAGTACTAGACTAACTTCCTCCGTGCTCATCTACCAAAGCATCTCCCCGGGGATCGAACCCACGCCAGTGAGGTAACTAGATTAGAAGTCATCAACTCTAACCCTTCGACCATGGAGGCGGTACCTCATTCTTAGTACTTTGCATACATTGTACATAGAGTTATGCTTGGCGCTTTAAAAATTCTAAGAGCTTTGCCTTTATTAATGAGATAAAATTGGGAAGTAAAGTTTCAACAGGTTTTATGCCTTAATTTAGTTCTGCAAGAGTGGGGAAAAACAAATATATAATTAACAGATCAATTCTGTACATGTTTTTATTTTGAACAGTCACACACTCATGCTTAACAAATACATTTTACTAATATAAAAAGTACATTGTATAACATAATCAGTAGTAAAAAAAATTCTTTCTCTCTATAAAGTTTCTGTGACAAAATCTAAAGGTTATATATTGTTAACATTTCTCTATACTGATATGCATGCCACCATATGATAAATCTGTTAAATAACAATTTACGTCCATACTATTTTGCGCATATTAAACATTACAATGTATTTTCTTGTAGTATCTATTCGTTCTAAATACAGTGAGGAAATTTAAAAGTCTACAAGTTAAAAAATACATATTGTTGGACATGATTATAATTTATAATTTATAACCCATATAGTTCTTCATAGCTTTATCAATTATCAATTAATAGAATAACAAAATCAAGAAACACATTAACAAAGTTAAAATTAGTATAAAACTGAACAGAACTGTTAAATTGTCTTGTTTCCATCACATTGCTTATGACAAATAAAACGAAATCTTTAATCATTTATAACTTCATAGTCTTCATTAAAACCAACTTATTCTAATAAACAAATAAAGAGAATATAATTGTGCTAGTTTCAAAATAATACGTGCTGTCAAACAAGTTTTTATTCATTATAGAAGAACAATGTCTACTAGATACTGTTCAATGTACATTTCAAGTTTTAAACATTCATGTTAAATGTTTATGTTCAATTGACATAACATATTGTAGCATTAACTTATCCTACAAATTTTTAAGCAAGGACAATATATATTTGTTTATCATTTACATGTAAATAAAGGTTAACAAATGTACATGATATATTTAATCTATATTCTAAGTACCAAACATACATGTTTGATGCATGTCTTCATAAGACATTACATATCTAGGCATAAAAACATAAAGACATAAACACTCATAAACCTAGTAAGATATTCATAACATGATTTTCATGTTATCATAATTATGTTTACTGATATACTTTATAGATCAATTTACCCTATAATATACATTTAAAGTCACATAACGCCTCAGAAATGAATAAATTCTTTGGAAAAAGGGCAAACATGAGTTTCCTAATGTTGTAATAATAGATTAACATGTGATATTTTTATCACCTGGCAAAAAAATGAGTTTAAAACTAAATATGATTAGTGTAGCGAAATGTAAACAAAATGTTTATTTCACATCCATATAAAATACTTATTCATCATAACTGTTCTAGTTGCTAAATTTCAAAAGAAACTAAAAATGGCTCAGATATATGGCCAATTATAAACTTTTGGACAAAAAAAATGTTTTTAAAAAACTAGAACTCCGCGAGTCGGATGTGTCGCCTTGTGAACAATATTGTTTTGGAGAAATGGCCAGAAAAAAAATGATATTTGAAAATCAACAAAGGGCAAGAGCTCAACAAGAGGGCCATGATGGCCCTGAGGTCGCTCACCTGTATATAGTCCCCCAACCCCCACCCTACCCCCCCAATGTTGCAGGGTAAATATACCTTTACATATAGTAAAAAACAATGACACCCCTGGGGCCGGGCCAGTTTTGACCCCAGGGCTTTTATTTGAACAAACTTTGTAGACACTTACTAGAAGATGGTGCATGCTTATTATCTAAACTCTAGCTATTTGGTTTTTTTTCAAAGAAGTTTTTTTAAGTTTTTGCTTTAAACATATAAGGAAAATCAATGACCCCCGGGCGGGGCCAATTTTGACCCCAGGGCTTTTATTTGAACAAACTTTGTATACACTCACTAAAAGATGTTTCATGCTTAATATCTTAACTCTAGCTATTTGGGTTTTTTCAAAGAAGATTTTTAAGTTTTTGCTATACACATATAAAGAAAATCAATGACCCCCTGGGCGGTGCCAATTTTGACCCCAGAGCTTTTATTTGAACAAACTTAGTAGACGCCTATTAGAACATGTTTGATGCTAAATATCTTAGCCATAGCTCTTTGAGTTCTTTAAAAGAAGATTTTTTTAATTTTTTACTATATGCAATAAGGGAAAATCAATGACCCCCCCAGGGCGGGGCCAATTTTGATCCCAGGGTTTTAATTTGAACAAACTTGGTAGACACTTATTAGAACATGTTTCATGCTAAATATCTTAGCTCTAACTCTTTTGATTCTTTTAAAGAAGATTTTTTAAAGTTTTTACTATATGCATATAGGGAAAATCAATGACCCCCGGGGCGGGGCCAATTTTGACCCCAGGGCTTTTATTTGAACAAACTTGGTAGACATCCGTTAAATCATGTTTCATGCTAAATATCTTAGCTCTAGCTCTTTTGGTTCTTTAAAAGAAGATTTTTTTAAGTTTTCACTATATGCATATAGGGAAAATCAATGACCCCCCGGGGCGGGGCCAATTTTGACCCCAGGGCTTTTATTTGAACAAACTTGGTAGACACTCACTAGAAGATGTTTCATGCCAAATATCTAAGCTCAAGCTCTTATGTTTTTTTAAAAGAAGATATTAAAAGTCTTTTCTTTCGATTGCCATGGCAACTAGAGTTCTGCATGAAACTGAATTCTTTGAACAATTTTTAAAGGTGACCACCCAAGGAACATTCCTGTGAAGTTTGGATGAAATTGGCCAAGTGGTTAATGAGGAGATGTCATTTAAAGTAAAAGTTTACGGACGGACGACGGACGGACGGACGCCGGATGAAAAGCGATCACAGAAGCTCACCCTGTCACCTTGTGACAGGTGAGCTAAAAAATAAGAAATGCAGAGCAGCAGTTTCTGTGCATTGCACTTCTTATCAATAAGATCTATAATCCTACTAAGTTTCAAGTCTAAAGCTTTTATAATTTATGAGAAATGGCCCGGACAAAAATAAAGTTTGAAAATTAACAAGGGCAATAACTCAAAAAATAAGAAATGCAGAGTACCAGTTATTGGACACTGCACTTCTTCTTAATCAGATCTATCATCCTATGAAATTTCATGTCCATAACTTTTATACTAAAGGAGAAATGGCCTGGACAAAAATAAAGTATGAATATAAACAAAGGGCAATAACTCAAAAAATAAGAAATGCAGAGTACCAGTTCTTGTGCACTGCACTTCTTTTTAATGAGATCTATCATCCTATGAAGTTTCAAGTCCATAGCTTTTATACTTTAGGAGAAATGGCCCGGACAAAAATAAAGTATGAAAATTAACAAAGGGCAATAACTCAAAAAATAAGAAATGCAGAGTACCAGTTCTTGTGCACTGCACTTCTTCTTAATGAGATCTATCATCCTATGAAGTTTCAAGTCCATAGATTTCATACTTTAGGAGAAATGGCCCGGACAAAAATAAAGTATGAAAATTAACAAAAGGCAATAACTCATAAAATAAGAAGTGCAGAGTACCGGTTCTTGTGCACTGCACTTCGGGTCATTGTAAGAAGCATGCATACCAAGTTTGAAGTCAATCCGACTTATAATGACTGACTTATGCTCCGGACAAGCTTAAGAGGACGCCGACACCGACAAGGACGCCGACACCGCCGACAAAAGTAACACCTATATGTCACCTTTTCCAAGGCGACACAACAATAAAAATGATGGCATTTTTAAGGCTTAATGGGCCTTTAAAACAAACAGGTATAACTGTTTAAAATGTATGTATAGTTACATGTCACATAACATTTCTTGTTATAAAATAATGTAATCTTTTTTTTTCAAAAAAACATTTATTAACATGTGATAATATGTTTACATATGTACTAGATACATTAATCAGAATTTCATGTAACAAAAAGACATGTAACATATGTTGATATTTAACATATCTTGATCTTCGTATATACTAACATGAGCAAGCATAAACAAGAGGGCTATGATGGCCCTGAAATCGCTCACCTGTCCACAACTGTATTCAGAAACCCTCTATGACAAGGAACAAGTAATATTGTAAACTATAAACAAAAGCAGATAAAAAATCGAAATCTTTAACTGATATCACAAAGTTCATATTTGTATCTGAAATAGTGCATGTGTAAAAATATAAGTTTTTAATATATACATATACATGTAAACATATCAATGACCACCGGGCGGGGCCTATTTTGACCCCAAGGCTTTTATTAAAAGAAACTTAATAGACACTTACTAAAAATGTTTTCATGCTAAATATCTAAGCTCTAGCTCTGTGGATTTTTTTAACCTTTTCCCTTATATAAGCGTGTTTCGACGGCTTTTTGCCCCCCCCCTTTTTTTGAGGCAAAAAATGCCCTATTTAGGCCCCAAACACTGTTTTTCGTTTGACAAATGTTGTTAAAAAGGTGACCACTTTTTTGGCGCCGTCCCCCATCCAAATATTACATCAGGGGGTTGCCAGAAGGGAGACGAGCCCCCTTCTGTTTGGGGGTTTGAAGGGGGCGGAGTCCCCCGTCATCGCCAAGAAAATTTTGGACATGTGACAGGCTAAAAATGGCCTCAGGTCGATCTTAGGGTAATTAGTAACCAACGCTGAAAAGCCTTTTACTCTATCTCAATTCATTGAGAAGTTGCAGCACTTTGAAATCAGTTTTGATGGAAAAAAAACAATGCAAAATAGTGATTTTTGGCAATTTTGAGACGTCCCCCAGTTGCCATGGTAACATGAAATTTACCATTGAGCATGCTGTTACAGAGGATATGGTGTAGTCAACATTTGTGCCAGGTTTCATTAGAATTGAAGCATTTTTCATAGTTTCATAGCAGTTTCATAGCAGTTTGAACTTGTTACTTGACGAAAAGCGATCACAAAAGCTCACCATGTTATTTGTGACATGTGAGCTAAAATCTAACATACTTTTAATAAGGTGTAGTTATATCATTACTGTTTAAAAGCATCTTTATTTTAGCGTCGTCCGAACCCAGGGGTACTGATTTGGCTCAAGTACATTCATCACGAATGAAATGTTTACACAACGAGTTATGCATTGGTTACCCAGGATGCATTTTCAGACACAAGATGACAACGTAACTTTTGAGTAATTTCATGTAACATATGTTTTACAATACAAGTAAATTAACATATCATAATTATGTTAACATCAGCAGAAATATAACTCATGCCTATAATGTGATAATGTCTTGGTACTAAAATTTGACAAATTGTTTAATTAAAAAATTCTAATTCAACCGTTGAATATATGAAAATAACAATTTGATAGTATATAAACCTAATAAACTTTAAAAAAAAGGGCTGTCTGTGTGAAAGACGTATTGGCATCCGAGAGCTGGTATAATTATATCCCTCAGGTATATCTGAGACTTATTATATTCCTGAGGGGCAACTGAGAACTGACTTGTATACATCCCCCCACTGGGGGTAGTCGACAATTTATATATATCCCCCAAGGGGCAGTCAAGAACAGGTATATATCCATGCCGAGAACTTATCCGAGGGGTAGCTGAAAACTTGTTTGTATCCCCTTGGGGCACCTGTGAATTGGTATATATCCCCAAGGGACAGCTAAGAACTGGTATATATCCCCAAGGGGCAGCATGAACTGGTATATATCCCTAAGGGACAGCTGAGAATTGGAATATATCCATGAGGGACAGCTGAGAACTGGTATATATCCCCAAGGGACAGCTAAGAACTGGTATATATCCCTGAGGGACAGCTGAGAATTGGAATATATCCCTGGGGGACAGCTGAGAACTGGTATATATCCCCAGGGGGCAGCTGAGAACTGGTATATATCCCCAATGGGCAGCCAAGAACTGGTATAAACATCACAGAGGGGTAGCTAAGAACTGGTATATATCCCCAAGGGGCAGCTGAGAACTGGTTTATATCCCCAAGGGGCAGCTGAGAACTGCTATGTCACTTTGTGACAAGGTGAGGCGAGCTAAAATTCATATTTACATCTATGGTGTATAACATATTTTGATTAAAAATTATGTTATACTGTCTATGTAGTTACAGTATATACTAGTACATCTAAATTTACAGCAAGGTATATCTATACTTGCCTTGTGTTTAAAATTATCATTCTAACATAAACAACAAAGAGTTCACTTAAAGGAGCTCCACTGAGGTCCAAAAGCCAAACAATAAAGAATAAAAATAGAAAATCCAAAACAGATTAATCGGGGTATTCAATAAGGGAAAAAATGATACTAAAGAAATATACTCGGAATAAAATTGAAAATCGATATTAATGAAGTGCAATTTTCAGACGGACTTAAGCTATAAACATTTAAACACTGTCGACAGGACATTGTGCTTGACTTTCTACAGTGATGGATAATGCAGAATTTTCTAACTTCAAAAAGGGAAATAATTCTGTCAAATATCTATGTGCTCGGACAGAGACTTCCTATTACTCTCATATATGTATGAAGTTCTAATCCACTCTTACTACGTAAAAACTTAACCAAGATTTTTTAAGTCGTAAAAGGTGCATAAATATGAGGAAAAAATATCAGAGGTATGGAATTTGTGTTAGTCAGGTTAAATAATCAAAGAGAGCAAGCATGTCAATTGAAATTTTCCCTCAGTAGTTTTTTTAGATACCAACTTGCACACATAAAAGTAACCTAAGTTTAACGCCAATGCGGCAAGTACTATTATAGCATTAGCTATTCATTGAATAGTCGAGCTAAAATGACTACTAGTATTTTGGAAAAACAAAGTGAGCAAATATTCTAAAATTTTGCAGACACATTTTATACATGAAAAATAATGTATCTTCATCAAATAGTATGAAACTTCAACAACATAACGCCGTCCTATCATGTCAAGAAATTAAGAAAATATTATCCTCAGTGGAGACCCTTTAACGATACTGTTTGAATAATACTGACTAACAGTATTAACTTGTACACATTTATGGTTTTCCATAATAACAATTTGTAAATTTTTACAATCTTTACAATATAAAACAATCAAAGAAGGAATCGCTAAAATATAACATGTAAATGGTCCTCATCTCAATGAAACAATTTACTTGTCCTATATATCATCTAACAGGTATTTATATGTACCATTCCATTGTCTAAATATTGTATAACAGGTATTTATATATACCATTCCATTGTCCTATATATCATCTAACAGGTATTTATATATACCATTCCCTTGTCCTATATATCATATAACTGGTGTTAATATAAATAATTCCATTGTCTAAATATTGTATAACAGGAATTTACATATAACATTCCTTTGCTTTATATAACATATAACTGGTATTCATTTATACCATACCATTTTCCTTTACATCTTATATAACTGGTATTGGTATATACCATTTCCTTTGCATATTTAACATATAATATACATATATGGTATTTTTATATACCAAACACTTGTCCTATATATCATATAACTGGTATTTATATATACCATTCCATTGTCCTTAATGTCATATAATTGGTATTCATATATACCATTCCCTTGTCCTTTATATCATATAACTGGTATTAATATATACCATTCCCTTGTCCTATATATCATATAACTGGTATTGATATATACCATTCCCTTGTCTTATATATCATATAACTGGTATTCATATATACCATTCCCTTGTCCTATATATCATATAACTGGTATTTATATATACCATTCCCTTGTCTTATATATCATATAACTGGTATTCATATATACCATTCCCTTGTCCTATATATCATATAACTGGTATTGATATATACCATTCTCTTGACATATTTCTCATATAACTGGTAATTACATATACCATTCCCTTATCCTATCATATATTATATAATATAACTGGTATTTGAATGTTATATTTATCTTTTACTTTTTCTGACCTTGTACATTAAATTTCTGTTTTATGATATTTCCATTCAAATTACTTATTATATTTACTTATTCATTAATTTATTTACTTGCTAATCTATTTATCTATTTATGTATTTATAATTCAAAGAACCTATTACTTTTTCAAATTATATTTTTCACAAACTAACCCTGATCTTTAAACAAGAGAGCCATGATGGCCCTGAGGTCGCTCACCTGTATATAGACCCCCCCTCGGGCCAATTTTTACCCAAGGGCCTTTATTTGTTTATTTGAACAAACTTGATAGACACCCATAAGAAGATGTTTCATGCTAAATATCTTAGCTCTAGCTCTTTGGGTTCTTTAAAAGAAGATTTTTTAAGTTCTTACTATATGCATATAGGAAAAATCAATGAATTTTGACTCAGTGGCTTTTATTTGAATAAACTTGGTAGACATTCACTAGAAGATGTTCCATGCCAAATATCTAAGCTCTAGCTCTTACAGTTCTTTAAAAGAAGATTTTTTAAGTTTTAACTATATGCATGCATATAGGGAAAATCAATGACCCCCCGGGACGGGGCCAATTTTGACCCCAAGGCTTTTATTTGAACAAACTTGGTAGACACTCACTAGAAGATGTTTCATGCCAAACATCTTAGCTCTAGCTCTTTTGGTTCTTTTAAAGAAGATTTTTTAAGTTTTTACTATATGCATATAGGGAAAATCTATGACCCCTTGGGCAGGGCCAATTTTGATCTCAGGGCTTTTATTTGAACAAACTTGGTAGACACTCATTAGAAGATGTTGAATGCTAAATCTCTTAGCTCTAGCTCTTTAGGTTCTTTAAAAGAAGATTTTTTAAGTTTTTACTATAAGCATATAGGGAAAATCAATGACCCCCTAGGGCGGGGCCAATTTTGACCCCAGGGCTTTTTTTAACAAACTTGGTAGACATTCACTAGAAGATGTTCTAGCTCTAGGCCTTACAGTTCTTTAAAAGAAGATTTTTTAAGTTTTTACTATATGCATATAGGGAAAATCAATGACCCCCCCCCCGGGCGGGGCCAATTTTGATCCCAGGGCTTTTTTTTTAACAAACTTGGTAGACACTCACTAGAAGATGTTTCATGCCAAATATCTTAGATCTAGCTCTCACAGTTCTTTAAAAGAAGATTTTTTAAGTTTTTACTATATGCATATAGGGAAAATCAATGACCCCCTGGGGCGGGGCCAATTTTGACCCCAGGGCTTTTTTTTAACAAACTTGGTAGACATGCACTAGAAGATGTTTCATGCCAAATATCTAAGCTCTAGCTCTTAGGGTTGTTTAAAAGAAGATATTTAAAGATTTTTCTTTCGGTTGCCATGGCAACCAGAGTTCAGCATGGAATTAAATTCTTTGAACAATTTTTAAGGTGACCACCAAAGGAACATTCCTATGAAGTTTGGATGAAATTGGCTCAGTGGTTTATGAGGAGATGTCATTTAAAGCAAAAGTTTACGGACGGACGCAAGACGACAGACAGACGGACGCCGGACGGACGCCGGACGAAAGCGATCAGTTACCTATATTTTCTTTATATTTCACTGCAATTCTTTCACTTATTTATTTAAATACACATTTGAATATTACTTTAATCAATTTCAATTTTACTACAATGATCAGAAATTGATATTTATTGAACTGTTTTTGATGATTGCTATTTATCATATTGTATTACATTCATTATTTAACATCAATATGTAACTTTAGAACCTTTTTGCTGATAATGTTTATTTTAATAATTATGTCTTTTATCATGAAATAATTTAGATCCAGCACTATGTTAACTGCACGTATTCTCTCTCACTATGTTAAAAATTCAGATCATTTTTTTTTTGTTGAAAATGAAAATCCAAGTTATCATCTCTTTTAACACGCAATAATTTAGTTTTAACACTATATGTTAACTTCATGTATACTAAATGGACACTTTTATCACTTTTTTGTTGAAAATATAAACCAATTATCATCATCATATTTAACATGAAATAACTGATCTCTATCTTTAACATACTGTTTAGCATCATTTCCCTTCCCTTCTCTTTGTAATGTCGATGTTAACCTATGATCATTAACCTCCTCACCATCTCCTGTTATATAACAGTCTGATACAATCACATCTACAGTATGAGGAATACTAGGAAGACTATCAACAAACTTCTGACATGTTGTCAAACTCATAACTACACAAGCCAGATTAATGTTCTTTAAACTCTTCATCTCTAAAGGTAACTGTATTATATTGTCAGTTAACCTACAATACTCTAACTCAAGCCTACTGAGATTGTGTAACAATGGTAATACTGTGACTATTCTCTTTGTTATGTTGGTATGATATAATTGAGATTTATTGTCAAAATCTCCATACAATTCAAGTTCTTTTAATTTGTAAGATTTTCTAATAATATCAAATATTTTCTCATAATTACTATAAATCACTTTACCAAATTTAAATATTTCAAGATTTGTAATATCAGCATCTATCACTCTAACATTATCATACAAATAAAGGTACTGAAGTTGTTGATGTTTTGATAAGTTAACATCATGCTGCTTCCTACACTCACATTCAACATTAAAAAGATATATTTGTTCAAGATGACTGGTTGTCTCAAGAAAATTACAAAATGTAGTAGTATCATCATGACTCAGTGTTATACCACTCATACTTATTGCTACAAGATTGATCATACTAGGTAGGTAACTAACAACTGTTTTACACACTGGGTAATGCTTGTCAGTGTTAGAGACATCAAAAGACAGAGACTTTAATGTTGAAGTATTTACTTTAATTGTCTCAGAAACACAATTGTTTACCTCATCAATCATCATCATCTTTTGAATGAATGGTTCATTACTTTGTGTACTAAATAACCTTTGTGAATCATCATCATATGTTATTTTAATGTTTTCAAGATGATGAAACATTGGTAAATATTTTGTAAATTTAACATTTTCTGTGTTGATTTTATCTACCTTTATAGACAGAACAGAGTCAGGAACAATTTGATGCTGATCAATACCTGAACAAACATTATCACAATACTGACCCTGTCTACCAATGACCAAATCTCCTATATAAAACACAGTATTACTTCCTATACTACATGCTGCATTGAATTCTTCCATTGACTCAAACATAAGCTTTTGAATATCAGTAATACAACGATGATCCCTACTAATTTCATTAAAAAAGTCACTACTTAGTGTTCTCCTGTATTCCTGAACACGAGAGTCTTCTGACACAGTATCATATATGCATTTTGAAACATGTGTTGCTAATCTAGGTTCAAGACCAGATAGCATAATGATGACATTTGACTGCTCTAATATGTCATTTACTGTTGAACATTTCTGAAAAACCTCATTAATAAATTTCTTGGCTAATTCAACATTTCCTGTACTATCTGACATACCAATTTTTGCACTGAAATTGATACCGATATTCACTGCAGCCAGAAATTCTTGCATTGATTTGTGCATGAAAGAGAACACAGAGCTTTTAGGTTTGGATACAGAAAAAGAAGGACATTTATTTTCTGTCAAAATTCCCAGTTTCAGACATGTTTCTCGCACTTCTTGTGATCTTTTCAAATCATCAAACACATATTTGTCAAATGTTAAGGACTTATCCTTCGGGTAGTTGAACAATGTCTCATAAGCCAAGCGTGACACACCATATATAAGATGACTATTTGATCTACATTTCTCTACATCTGTTAAATACTGAGGGAGTTCAACATTCTGAGAACTTTCCATACATTCTGTATTATTTCCTAAAGTTTTATTGATATTCCAGGTGAAATAAAGTTCTAACATACCAGTATAAATAGCACACCTTGACGTTTTATTGAGTTTACCATCACACCATAGACAAACCAATTGCTGCAGCATAATTGGTACCTGTTTCAGGCCAACCACAGACGGTATCTCAAGCTTTTTTTCACACTCATAAGGATCTAATGATTCGTTCATTGCTGTTATTGTTTTCTTAATCATTTCTTTTTCATGTGTTTTATCAAACCCTTTTAATGTCAATAATTGATGAATCTCTCTATTACTTACTCTCAAACTGTGAATTTTCCATGGCCGTGAGGTAGTAACAATTGTGTATTTCTTTGTAAAGTCACGTTCCGGAAGACCTGCCTGGAACTCATTCCTAGTCTCACAGGCAAAAGACCATTCATCTAAACCATCAAGCAAAATAATTATCTTTTCAGAATCATTTTCCAGAAGTTTACTTAAAATTTTTATCTTATCATATCGCATTTCAAGCATTTCTTGGATACTTTGCTTTTTTATGTTATGTCTAAGAGAAATATAAAACATGGAATCAAATTTCTTCATTTCCTTGACTCCTTCAAACTCATCATCTTCATTGTGTCCATCACTGTGTGCCATACACCAACAGTTGATCAAATATTTACAGAAACTACTCTTACCAGACCCTGCATCTCCAACAACATAAATAAACTTCTGTGGTTCCCCATTCTTTTTGAAAATCTCTGACATGGTCTTTATTTCTTTTTCTTCAGACTCCCCTCTATTCTTTTCTATCTTGCTTGTTATAGTGGGTCTAATATAAACGTCACTGAAATTATAATTTTCCTCATCTGGTTGTAAAGGTATTGCTGATACTTTAAGTACGTCACTGCGATAATGTTCTATCAAATGAGTACGACAACCTGAAATTTGTTGAGCAGCCATTAAAATCAGCAATACTCACATATTATCTTAACATAACAAGATTCCCACACACACATGAGAGTTCCCTGACATTGAAATGATGATTTTGTAGTAAGTGTTGTTTTGTAAAAGTATAAATTAAATACAAAAATATATGATAAAATTATCACAATTAGGGCAAAATTCACCTTTTTTAACCTTATTATATGAAGCATACCTGATTTAGCCTTTACATACCTGATATCTAGCCTTTTCTGATTAAAATTTTATTGTCCCCTTCATTCTATATATGACATACCTAATTTAACCTTTCATATTCTATAGAACATACCAGATTTTGCGTTTTCATATTTTATATAACAAACCTGATTTAGCCCTTCCATTCTATAAATAACATACCTAATTTAACGTTTCATATTCTATATAACATGCCTTATTTAGCCTTTTCATATTCTATATAACATATCTGATTTCGCCCTTTAATATTCTATATAACATACCTGATTGTGCCTTTTAATGTTCTTTATACCTTACCAGATTTAGTATTTTCATTTTAAATACTACCTACCTGATTCAATCTTTTTCATATTTAATAAACATACCAGATTTCGCCTTTTCCTATTCTTTATAACATACCAGAATTAGCCTTTTCATATTCTATATACATTGTAATACCAGTATTCCCTTTTTATATTCTATATATCATCCCTTATTGAGCCTTTTCATATTATATATAACATGCATGATTTAGCCTTTTCATATTCAATATAACATACCTGATCTGGCCTTTTCATATTCTATATAACATACCTGATTTAGCCTTTTCATACTCTAACTGTTTTTGTTGAGGAGAGTCTTCTATCTTGAGTCTTTTTATCTCCTGCAACATAAAATATAATACAAATAAATGTGTTTTATTCAGTAATTTTCTAAAATGTCTATTGTTTACAGTAATATTGGTAATTTAAGTAAGTCCATTTTCCAGTGTCCCAATATATCTCAAAAACATCTAAATCAAATTTCCTTCAATGAAAATCAATTTCATTGCAAAAGCAAATAATTGTTCATTTCAACATTTTTGGTGCAATCATACAAACTTTAACAAATGAGTTCAACTCGGTATTGGAATTGAGGGACAATAAAAAAATTTGGCGTAGCAGTTTATGATGAAATGGAAAAGTTTACAGACGGATGCCGGACAAAAGGCCATCAAAACAGCTCACAATGATGTCACATTGTGATAGGTGTGCTAAAAAACAGTCTATAGTCCATACTTATTTATGCTACCTTTACCCCATTGATACACCCCTTTTTTATTTTAGATTTCTTATTTGCAGTCATGTCTTTAGTTGCTACATTTGAAAAATTAAAGTTATGAAAACTTGCATTTGAGCTTGATCAGCCAAAATACAGTCTTTAACCCATTACGTTATATACACGCCTTTTAACGCCTTTTTTACCCCCCACCCTTTTGTTGTCTCAAATGGTGAAAAAAATGCCTTATTTAGGCCCCCAACACTTGTTTTTGTTTGAGAAATGTTACTAAAAAAGTGACCTCTTTTTCGGCGCGGCCCCCCAACCAAAAGATACATCAGGGGGTTGCCAGAAGGGGGATGTCCCCCTTCTGTTTGGGGGGTTTGAAGGGGACAGAGTCCCCCTCATCGCAAAGAAAATTTTGGACTTGTGAGAGGCTATAAATGACGCCAGATTGATCATAAGGTAACGTGTAACCAACGCTGAAAAGCATTTGACTCTTTCTCAATCCATTGAGAAGTTGCAGCACTTTGAAATCAATTTTGATGGAAAAAAATCAACGCAAAATAGTGATTTTTGGCAATTTTGAGATGTCCCCTCGTTGCCATGGTTACAGAAAATTTAAGCCTGAGCATATTGTTACAAGGGCAATGGTCCAGTCACCATTTGTGCCAAGTTCGATTAGTGTTGAAGCAGTTTTTATAGTATTATAGCAATTTGAACTTGTAACGGGAGACTTTTCAATGAAAACAGCCATTTTTCAATTTTCACAAAATGCTCATGAAGTAATGGGTTAAACTTGCCCATGTGGCCACGAGTATTAAGCAAATTTTGTCTCAACCGAGTGAACCGACCACTGTAAACACCCCCCCCCCCCAATCATTTTCTATATATCTTTAATGTATTTTAAAGCGACGTTTGCTCGACGCGATAGGCGACCGGCTAATTAGTCAGCTATTTGATTTTAATCTTTTCATCAAACAACCACTTTTAAATGGTAAAACACAGATTTTACTGCAGACATATTCTAAAAGTGCTCCTACCTGTCAATTGTTTGTGTTTTTAGTGAAAGCTGCCTCGTGATTTGACAAGTGTCAACAATCATAACAAAATATATAAATGTGTGAAGAACTGTATTTCCCAAACAGTTTTTAGCATATGAAAATGAAGTTAATTATAGGCGAGACATGTATTATCCAATATAATTGATAGAACAATGCAACACCCTGTCCTTAACTGAGATGGTGTATATGCTTCACCGTTGATATTTTCACTGCATTGAATTGACCTTGAACTTTTATAATCAGCAATTAAATTAATATTTACAGTTAGATGTAGCTTGTTTCTTTGAATTGAAAATCACCACAGAAAACATTTACACAAATTAGATTTTATGTGCCGAGGACAAGGAAAAGTAACGTAGTACAATAGCTTGAAAATTTGAGAAAATGTCAATCATGTAGGTAATGGATCAAAGCTGTTTTGTCAATAAATATCAGAAAGTTATTTTTTATTTGAACATTTAATGAGATGATCACAGTGTTATAATTATTAAACATTTTTATAAATGAAGTTGAAAAAACTTCCCCACCGTGTGGGAAAGATGACAGATATAAAATTTTCCTTTTTTATCATGCCTTGTCTTAAGAGACCGTTTTGTAAAGTGACCATTTCTAGAAGGTTTAACATTATAGAGGCATAATTTATAGGCCCTCAGTCAAGTCATTTTCCTATTTAAAGAAAAAATTATAAACATGAAACTAAGGCATGGCTCTATTTGACCCATGTTCATGATTTTCATAACTTAGACAAAGCCATATTAAATATGTATCACTTTAGCCATGTAGCCTAAGGATAGGCCATTGATTTCAAAGGGGCATGAGTAATTTTACTTTTAGGGAGGACAACAAGAGGATCACTTCTGTAAAGGTTGTTCAAAATCTTTTTTGTTGTTTTGGCCCATATGTTGTTAAAAGGAATTGTAGATAGTCAGCTCAGTTACAGATCAAGGTTATCTTTAAAGACGCTTTAGGAGTTTTATACATATATAGGCAAAATCATAACTGTTCAATAGAATTTCCTAAAACTTGGCATGTTGTTAGGCTATGATAAAGCAAAATTGGAACCATCACTGAAGATGAGTTTGATTATAATATCTCATTCCTAACTCTAGTTATTGTCTGGAAACCATTTTTCTATATTTAGTAACGATGACCTTGACCTCGACCCCAGGGGGTCGAAATGCAATGCCAACCGGGATCTTCATATAAGATGCTTTACACCAAAGATGATTAAATTATTCGATTCACAACTCTAGTTTATGTCCGGAAACCATTTTTCTATTTTTAGTCATGGTGATCTTGACCCCAGGGATCCAAATGCAATACCAGCCTGGGTGACCGGTCTGCATATAAGCTTGCTATACACCAAGTTTGAGTACAATACCTTATTCCAAACTCTCGTAATCATCCAGAAACCATTATGTGGACCGACAGACAGACAGACAGACCGACCGACAAGCTGACTGCTATATACCCCCTTCTTTTGTGGGGGTTATAAAAATGTGGGCCACCATCCTTGTTATTGAGTTATCTGCTACAAAATTAGACTTGTTTGCCTATATAAAGGGCACATTACCTACTTTTTGCTTAATTTATATAGTTTACTTCTGTTTAAGTCAATGTACAAAATTTCAATAAAGAGTAGCTTGACTTTTTTCCACTCTTTGTGAGATTTTTCTTAAAACAATAACCTATTTTTTTCATTAAAATTGAAAAAAAAATATGACAGAAATAAGAGCTGTCACCAAAGTGACAAATGCCCCAAAAAGGTTTCTTAAGCATGCAGGTATTATGAAAAGAAAAGAGAATGAAAGTAACTAATTGTTGAATATTGTTCTTTGTATTATTGTACATGTAATCTCTAATTGTGATAGCATGATGCTTCAAAATAGTGTGCCCTTGACTTTTGAAGAAGGGACCAAGTTCCTGGACACAACAAAATGTTGTTTTGAGATAAATATCTGTGCCAAATTATTTCAAAATTCCTCAATGCATGAATAAGTTACAGTCTGGACATGATTGTTGTGTAAGTGGGGACACACAGACAGACGGACATGAGCCTTAGCCGCGACACATTGTCTTGATGTGGTAGACATTTGTGCCAAGTTATTTTAAAATCCTTTTATGCATGACAAGGTACAGTCCGGACATAAATGTGTATCTTCAAACTCTTCTCAAAAAACGAGTACCTTCAAACTATTAGTGTGACCTTGACCTTGAAGGTAGGGGAATGGGTCTTTGTTGCCTCATATCCTCCAATGCATGACAAAGTTACAGCCCATACATGAATGTGTGTACCTAAAAACTCTAATTGTGATAAAGTGTACTTCAAAATGGTAGTGTGACCTTGACCTTTGAGGTAGGGACGTGGTTCTTAGACACAATACATCGTCTAGATGTGGTAGACATTTTGCCAAGTTCTTTTAAAATCCCTCAATGTATGACAAAGTTACAGTCCGGACACGAATGAAGTGGGGACGCACAGACGGACGGACGTGGTTGTATTGGAATACATGTTCTGGTATATCAACTTGAAACACACAAAAGGAAAACATTTTTTACCTGTTTTTGCTCTGTTATAACTGCCGCAAGTTCAGTAAACTTTCTTTTCTGTTCTTTCCCAGCCTCAAGTTGTCCCTCTCTTTCTTTTGCCAACTGCCTTTCAAGTTCAATAACTTTATTTTTAAGCCTCCTCATATTCATCTTTAGTTGCAGCATTTTCGGTAAATTCCCGCATTTTTTGTCATTTCATCTTTGATTTTGTTTCAAAATTTCTTCAGAGCATTCAGTAAGTGATAACAAAAGTCTTTTTGCTTTAGCTGATAAAAAGAAATGTTCAATTTTCTTTCAGAGATAAAATGTAGCTATATCATATAGCAACATTTTTATTTCAAAATTACCACAAATGTTTTTTATTTTAATTCTCATACTTTTTCTGAGGGCTTCAAAAATCTGCCTTTAAGGCAGGACGTGTGGTATAGTCAATTGATTGTCATAATTACCTATTTTCTTCACCATTTGTTTTTCTTACCTGTTACTAACAAGTATAGATCCGTATTTTTGTATTTGTAGGTATTTCATTTGATTTCATCAATATAAGTTAACTTAAGGCAGTTGTTACTTCAATTTGACTAAAATGAATTATCCACTTGGAACACTTTTTTCTATTTAACTCTGTAAATTTAGTAAAATGTGCTTAATTCAAGTTATGATAATTTATCTCTTTAAAGATTTCAAACTTATAATTTATTATGTACACTTACATCTTGGAGTTTCCCGACAGCTCGTTGTGCATCTTGTTGATGTAAAAGTTCTTTACCATCTTGTAGAACAGCTATCATGTCATCAATATAACAATTAGCTTTGCTCTCCTCTAACTCCATATTGCTTGAGTGAAAAATTTCGTTTCGGTACTGCCGTACCTAATATACAGAAAACAAATAATACAACATTCACATAAATACAGACTGTTCAGCAATGAGACTAAACACAATTCTTAAGTTGAGAATTAAAACTGTAATAAAGGAGTTACTTTAAAGTACTAACCATAATAATCATTATTATTATTGTGTTTAAACCGCAGAATATATAAAAGCAAAGGGAATGGAAATGTCTTTTGATAAATCTTATAATTACTTTACTGAAGTAACAGTATTTACTTGTCGCATTTGCTTATAAAGTACAAATAATTACTTCTGTTCATTTTACAGTAAAGCTTAAAATACAAAATATTTTTTGTTTCCCACCCATAAAAATTACAGCTAACCAAAAAATTGTATTGCAAACAAAAAATATTTGTGAATACAATTTATGCAGTAATGGGTAAACCCCTATAAAAAAATCAAGAGTTTATAACCAACAAGATTTGTTTGTAAAACTGTCATGTATGCCCCCTATCGGCAGCCAATTAGTCATGTGATCAGGTTATTATGCATGACTTCTGACCCAGTGAACAAACAATTAATAAGGGTTATCAAGTACATAATGTATCTACTGTTCATGACTAGTCACAAGGTAACAAGGTAATAATAATCATTGTGACCCCATAGGTTGTGTGCAGCAATTTAAGTTATTAAAAATCTTACCAAATAATATATGCATAAATTTTGTGAATCATGCAGGCCTCATTAATGACAGCCAGGTTGTTACATAAGACCTTCAAATGTGTATACCAAAAGCATTTTTAGTTTAATATAAAAATATCAACCAAGTCAACTTGAGTTGTTGAGTTATTGGTCAGAAACCGTCATTAAGTACAAGGTCAAAATGACATTGATCCCTTGACCCCCAAAATCAATAGGGGTCACCTACTGGTCATGACCAATCATCACCATACCAAGTTTGAAGTTACTAGGCCTAAGCGTTCTTTAGTTATTGATCGGAAACTGTTTTTTAACCTACAAGGCCCAATGTGACCCTTAACCTTTGACCCTTGGCCCAAAAATCAACAGGGGTCATCTACTGGTCATGACCAATCACCATACCAAGTTTTGAAGTTCCTAGGCCTAAGGGTTCTTTAGTTATCACTCGGAAACCATTAGGTCTACGGACTGACGGACCGACAAATGCAAAGCAATATACCCCTCTTCTTTGAAGTGGGGGCATAATAACTACACTAAAGGTAACAATTATCTCTTTTACTTTTATACGCAATTAACAGACAAACATTTTAATCTTACAGTAAAGCCTAATATTCTACAAAATTTAAAATAAACATATATGTATACGAAATGGATTGTTACCTTTGAAAAAGGATTGTTTGGGTTTCCTGTAACATTGCATCCAATATGGCTATGAAAGTACTTAATTTTATTTATGATAACATTGAAAGCAACCCAGTTACAATCAGTGTCGGACTGCTGAATGTTCTTGTCCTTTGTACCCAGAGAGCCATTTTATAAAACATTTCCATAACACTCCTGGGTCTGTCGGCCATGTTGGACATCATGTTTTTTCCCAAAAAAGGTGCCAAGTGGTATTGATGCATGATTCTGTATAATGCTTGTCATAAGATGGCCACCCAACATACATTGTTTGGACCAGGGTCTCTTATTTATTTGGAAAACAACAGTTACATTTTTCCTTGTTTGAGGGACATCATCCCTTTTGAGACTCGGACATGGTCTGGCTGGAGGGTTGTTATCTGACAGGCGCTGCATGGTACGTTTGGTTTAGGAGTCTTTGTTTGTTGTATTTGGTTTATAATATCGTTGTGCTGCTGTTTCCCTATGTCATCACAAAATGGCGCAAGTCCCTCTTTAAGATAACCCAAGCCTAGGCCTGACTTAACCCAATGTTGGTATTTGTTATTTTTTGAATGTTTCTCATGTGTAATCTTGATTTCTAGAGGAAAAAAGAAATATTTTTAGATACAATTTGTAAGAATCCAAGAAAATCCAGCATTAACTATGACTGAACACAAACACTTGTATGCCATGTAAGGGACATGAACTTTGACGTACAATGAAGGCATTGCTACTATCACTAGAGGGCCATATTGGCCCCAGATTGCTCATCTAAGATTTGTTGTTAGAAATGGTTTTCACATAACCATAAATATCAATTTGGCTGTATTAAATACAGGCAGGCAATTTTCGCCGCGAAAAATTGGCTCAAAGAAAAAACTTGCAAGTGTTAGCCCTGTATATCCTTAAAAATTTTGGTTTTCAAATTTGAAGACAATCCATTCAAAAATAAAAAAGTTTATAATAGCTTCTAATTGAAAAAAAAAATCAGGAAAAAGCAAGCAAAGTTTGGAATTTGACATTGAAGGCTTGGGTCATTTATGAATAAAGGTCAAGGTTAGTGTGGTCTATTTAAAATTTTTGTCCAAGAGTTGTTGTGGCCAAGTGTGAAGATAATACAAATACACCAAAAACTTAAACAAGAGGGCCATTATGGCCCTGAGGTCGCTCACCTGTATATAGCCCCTCCCCACACCCATAAGAAGATGTTTCATGCTAAACATCTAAGCTCTAGCTCTTTGGGATCTTTAAAAGAAGATTTTTTAAGTCTTTACTATATGCCTATTCAGTATTGGGAAAATCAATGACCCCCTGGGGCGGGGCCAATTTTGACCCCAGGGCTTTTATTTGAACAAACTTGGTAGACACTCAGTGCAAAATATCTAAGCTCTTAGGGTTTTTTAAAAGAAGATATTTAAAGTTTTTTCTTTCGGTTGCCATGGCAACCAGAGTTCTGCATGGAATTAAATTATTTGAACAATTTTTAAAGGTGACCACCAAAGGAACATTCCTGTGAAGTTTGGATGAAATTGTCCTTGTGGTTTATGAAGAGATGTCATTTAAAGTAAAAGTTTACGGACGCCGGACAGACGGACGCCAGACGAAAAGCGATCACAAAAGCTCTCCCTGTCACTTTGTGACAGGTGAGCTAAAAATATGATCAAAAGTACAAGTTTGGGACGGCAACGGCAACAACAACGATAACGCCGACATAACTGTAACAATACCTCAGTTCTTATAGCTCTTTAGCAATATCTTAAAATCTACAAAAAGTACAGCTCTGCAGTTTTTGCCATAATTGCTTTCAGTTGTATTGTCAAGTGTATCTCCAATAAGCGACATGATTCACAGAAATATCTGAATATATACGACCCTCAATTTTCCTTTTAAATATAGAAGGACTGAAAGTTTCAGTTTCCATTTGATAATAGAAGGACTAAAAAAGTTTGTGTTATTTAAGATATAATATGTCTGAGCTGTGTTGATAGGCTAAATATCACCAGTTTTGGTGCCTTAAGGTTTATAGGCTAAATATCAACGGTTTTGAGTTTTGGTGCCTTAAGGTTTATAGGCTAAATATCAACGGTTTTGATTTTTTGGTGCCTTAAGGATTTTTGGTTTATAGGCTAAATATCAACGGTTTTGAGTTTTGGTGCCTTAAGGTTTATAGGCTAAATATCACTGGTTTTGAGTTTTGGTGCCTTAAGGTTTATAGGCTAAATATCACCGGTTTTGAGTTTTGGTGCCTTAAGGTTTATAGGCTAAATATCAAACGGTTTTGAGTTTTGGTGCCTTAAGGTTTATAGGCTAAATATCACCGGTTTTAAGTTTTGGTGCCTTAAGGTTTATAGGCTAAATATCACCGGTTTTGAGTTTTGGTGCCTTAAGGTTTATAGGCTAAATATCAACGGTTTTGAGTTTTGGTGCCTTAAGGTTTATAGGATAAATATAACCGGTTTTAAGTTTTGGTGCCTTAAGGTTTATAGGCTAAATATCACCGGTTTTAAGTTTTGGTGCCTTAAGGTTTATAGGCTAAATATCAACGGTTTTGAGTTTTTGGTGCCTTAAGGTTTATAGGCTAAATATCACCGGTTTTAAGTTTTGGTGCCTTAAGGTTTATAGGCTAAATATCACTGGTTTTAAGTTTTGGTGCCTTAAGGTTTATAGGCTAAATATCACCGGTTTTAAGTTTTGGTGCCTTATTTTAGGTTTATAGGCTAAATATCACCGGTTTTGAGTTTTGGTGCCTAGGAATTGACCATGAATTGAAAACAGTAAACATACTTATCTAATGGTTTGTTTATTATTTTAACACGCTTCGTACTATTTTCCTTTCAAACAGGTAGGACAATCAAGTGCATTATAACACATTACATAATTTTATAAACAACATTAAAAACAAGCAAATTCGTTGAATTTATATCCCCCGCCAAGTACTGGTTACTATTAACACAACAACTGAAGACATAAGGCTTTATTTATATATTAATCATGGCATAAACAGTAATATTCTTTGAACTTGATAAATATTCAGGGCAATAACAGAGCCATAATTTTGTGTTAAATAGTAAAATCTGGAAATGCCTATGAGATGTAATGATGATGTATGCATACTACATAACTAATCAAGGGCCATAAATCTGAGTTATAAGTATCTGACCGGGAACAAACAAAAGCTTTCATGTTATGTGATGTCATATATGACGTCAATGAACTAAATGACGTCAGTGAAAATATCATTACCCTTAATATAATTTTTGCATATTCTAATCAATTCCTTTAACGTGTTAGAATAGAAATACATATTATTTGTTCTATATTATGTTATCATTATGCATGGATTATTGTTCAAAACTGTATCGGTCTGCGTGATTATGCTCCTGTGCATTTGAATGCAAACCATGCATAATTCTTTAAAATTGCACTCAAAATTGATATCTACATGTATTAAATTCCAAACTGAATAAAATCATTATGATAAACCGTTCTTAAGTAATACTTCAGTTAATGAATACAAGTACTAGTAATTTAGAAGATCCTCTCTTGAACAAAATTATAGATCAAAAATATATACCCTAGTAGTAATCTTTAAAATATCATTCACATCTTTGACTGTTTTTTGTAATCATTAAGTAACTGGTTCAAAAGGGTGATGTAATATGCAATTACATTATAATATGTACGTTTAGTAAATGGTTCAAAAAGGTGACGTAGTATGCAATTACATTACAATATCTACATGTATACATGTACATCAAATAAAAAGGCTTTTTTTCTTTCAGATAAACTTGAATTTCTATTTGTACATACCTGTATATCTATGTTGAGTTCGCACTTTTTCCATTTCCTTTTCATATTTTTCTATTGTATCTACATAAATATCATTTCCACTGTCTCGACATATCTGTTTCAATTTTTCATAATTTCCTCCTGGTGTTATGATTTTTTTGGTGCATAAAGTTTCAAATTTATCTAGACTCGATTTATTGGCAATTAATCCTCGAGGCACATAAGTTCCGAAATGAAAAATTAAATTTTTATACTCATTGCTGTTTTCATCTAAATCATCGTTACTTTCAGAGATAAGATTATGATGAAGTCTGCGTAGTTCTGTTTGTTTGTCAGAGGAATTGTCATAGGAAGATGCCATGTTATCACTGTTTAAGATTACCTGAGGACGAAAGTTGATATATTAATACATGGTATATAAAAATAAAATACATGTATGAACTAATTTCCAGATGAAAAAATGCATATAGAATTTGTGTAACTTGTAACATATTTTATGTAATATTTTTTATGTAACGTAATTGATCACATATACATGTAATTTCATTTATAATCTCAATTCAATTGATGGGGCTCGAAACCTGGAAAAGATACAATGCTTTAAACTTAATTTATTTTATTTTTAATTGCACAAACATAAAAAAGTAATAATAATTATATGGTCAGCATTAAATTTTAAGTCATTTGTAAGTGTGTTTTTCAAAAGTAACAAAAACATAAACACATTTAGACACAGTAGCAAATTTTAAGAAACTGCCTCTTCATGTCCCAGAGTGCGATATCATCCAAATATATCACCTACAGTGCGGGTAATATAACTATGTATATGCCAATTTGTGTATTGTATATCATCCAAATATATCACCTACAGTGCGGGTAATATCACTATGTATAATTATGCCAATTTTTATTTTATGCTTTTCAGTGGATTACTGATTTATCCGTGAAAATTATATTTGGTAATTTCACAGTTAAATTATCAAAATATAATTTCACTCTTTTCAATGACGAAACTACTTTTTTAAGATTTTCCCCATGTGGTACCTCAATTTTATTTTTGCTGACAATTCTGACAATGTCAGGCTGTTTAAAGAAAAAGCAAAGCTGAAATTGATAAACAACTTAAATGTCAAAAGTAATAAAAAGAAGAAAACTTACTTCTATTCATTCAAATTCCAATCACCAAATTTCGTCTCTAAATTTTTTGTTTCATTTTTACAGTCTGAAAAATACATTCCTTCCCCATGCAAAACTGCTCTTGATGACATTTGGGCATATTAAAGTATCCTACGAGCAATAACTGCCGTATGCGTTATGAAAAATTGAAAAGCATTGACAGCCATCACTCGGAGAATAAGTAAAACATCCCAGCGTTCTTGAGCAAGCTTCCAAGTTTTCCATTTTCCTAGCATCTTTTCTGAATGTTTTCACATCTGTCAACACTTTTTTTGTCTGTTACAATCCTCAAATAAGTTTTCTTTCTTTTAAAAAGGTGAATGACTAACAAATCCAAATTATATCCCTCTGAATCTTACACAATTATTTTCCTCCCATGAAATACACAAATTTAAAAAATGGCTGCCGCTTACAATTTACAAAGCCAGGTCTAATATAAATTCGCAGTAAGTAACAGAAATATGGATGGATGGTTGGACTTTTTCTCCTACAAGAATTGTTTGCTTTTATTATTAAAACAAGCGATCATTCATATTTTTTAATAAAATGAATAAATATCACCGTCATTTAACGTTGGTTGGCGGACTTATTTTTCAGCTCAAGACTTCTTGTTTTTAAGGAGAAATTCCGACTAAATGGGGCTCTCAATGGGGGAAACAGTTTTAATATAAACGTTAAAATTATGGAAATTTCATTTTAACATGTTTTTAAGCATAAAATAAATAGAAACTTTGTCTGTTTGTTGTGTAAGATGTAATTTTATTTCATCTCGTGAACTTTAAAAACAGTATTCTCAGAATACTGTTTTTAAAGCCCACTCAATGAAATAAAATTTCATCTTACACACAAACAAACACATATCCTCTATGTATATCATCCCAATATATCACCTACAGTGCGGGTAATATTACTATGTATATGCCAATTTGTGTATTGTATATCATCCAAATATATCACCTACAGTGCGGGTGATATCACTATGTATATGCCAATTTGTGTATTGTATATCATCCAAATATATCACCTACAGTGCGAGTAATATTACTATGTATATGCCAAATTTGTGTATTGTGTATCATCCGAATATATCACCTACAGTGCGGGTAATATCACTATGTATATGCCCAATTTTGTGTATTGTATATCATCCAAATATATCACCTACAGTGCGGGTGATATCACTATGTTTATGACAATTTGTGTATTGTATATCATCCAAATATATCACCTACAGTGCGGGTGATATCACTATGTATAATGCCAATTTGTGTATTGTGTATCATCCAAATATATCACCTACAGTGCGGGTAATAACTATGTATATGCCAATTTGTGTATTGTATAAATATCATCCAAATATATCACCTACAGTGCGGGTAATAACTATGTTTATGCCAATTTGTGTATTGTATATCATCAAAATATATCACCTACAGTGCGGGTAATATTACTATGTATATGCCAATATGTGTATTGTATATCATCCAAATATATCACCTACAGTGCGGGTGATATCACTATGTATATGCCAATTTGTGTATAGTGTCTTACAAAATCACAGGGCACTTTATTTTTATGGAATTGTTTGCATTCTTGTCAAGTGCCTCGTGATCCAGAATCTACATGTAGTCCAGCTTTATGATGTTTTTCAGAGTATTCACGAAAAACTTTAAAAATCACAGGACATTCGCGCCAGTAAAATTTTAAATCTTACCAGACCTGGTCATCTTTAGCTGGACCAAATACGTAGAGAAGTAATAAATTGATGGGTAAAGGAAACCACTTAATCATGCTTCCCTTGATAATTTTGAAAGAAGCATATTACTCTTGTATTCTGGGCCATATATTGACAGCTTTTGAAAATTCTTTATAGACCTTGTGTTTAGGCAGACGTGTCTTAGTTTACTATTTATAGATCAACAATGAATGTGGAAACGAATATGAACAACGCTTACAGTGAGTTAGCCAATAGCGGATCATAGCCAATAACGGATTAGTCAGTCATTTAACGAAATATTCTTCAAACAGTTTTGAAGTTAAAAATGTTTTTTACCTAACAGGCATGTGTATTAGGATGTTAGGTACTTGACAGCAGAAGAAAAATGTAATAATCCGTGTAATTCATATCAGATTCACTTAAAAATAAAAAAAAAATAAAAATTGCCTCGACTGGGTTTTGAACCCCAGACCTCTCACATCCTTAACGAGCACCACGGGGATGTTCTACGAAGAAAGCCTGAATACCACGGGGATGTTCTACGAAGAAAGCCTGAATAAAATAAAATAATTCTAAATTTAAAATTCCATATAGGGTTTGTAGTCCTTTTTGTAGTCTTTTCTTTTTAATTTCGAGGTATTTTGTTCATGATAAACCTGTTGTTTAATACTGATGTAAATAATTTATCCAAAACATATTCCACTACTCGACAGTCAGATTTAATCGTGTTATACGCTCTGAAGTCTTCGGTAATTGACATTGCTAAAAATAGCATTTTGTTTACGTGGATGAAATTATCGGGTGTAGAAATTGATTATCGACCATGGACTGCCCTAAATTTGTCTTTGTCCTAGATTAACATAACATCCTTACTTTATTTTTCGAAAAATACCATATATTCAATAGCGGCGTTTAATTCCGACCACAATAACCCGAAGCTTTACGGAATTGCCGAGCTATTTGCATTGATTAATGTGATATTCATCCGCGTAATTTGTGATTGTGCATTTATTGACGATTCTATAAGCCAACGCTACTTTAAAACTTTAAATGCATTGTAATGTGTTGGATACTTATACCAAAATAAAAATATTTCTTTCTTTTACATCGCTAGTTTTAAGCTGTTTTGAGAACTACTTGTTGTTAGGTTTGTCGTGAAGCGCTATGCCAGAGATTGAATGTCAGCACTGCATTGCCTGATTGTAAATTGAAATGCGTTATGTGTTTGAATTAATAAATATATTCAATAAGAATATAAAACATTGTAAGTACAATATACATGTATCCTTTTATAATACAACTTTATTAGTCAAAATATATTAGACAAACTATATTGACGTACATTGAAATTGAGGGGCGTGGGTTCAAACCTCAGAAGGGAAACATTTTTTTTATTTTTTATTTTAACATTATTTATTTTTATGTATCTTTCAGATCCCTTAAGGAATAAAAAAAAAGTGTTTGATTTTAAAATATATAATTATTGATGGTATTTTGTTAGCTAAATGAATGTCAGATTTAAATTTAAACTTTGAAAACAGCCCCTCATTGTGGTATATTTTATTGAATATTTGAATAAGGCTTTTTTATAAAGTTACATGGTCAAATAAGTGTTAAAAGTGGGTGGGGTAGGGTCACATTTTTATGGCAATGAACAAATTTTGTTTTTGTTTAGAAACAATTATTTTGCTCATGTTATTTGTAACGTGAATGTTATTAATATGTGTTTCTTTACAATGAGCAATAGATAATCAGTTTTCATAATGATGATATTATAGATTATTTAGAGGTTCCTCATTTCTGAATAAAAAACACCTTCTAACAGCAAAATATAAAATCTGGAAACAATGTGATCCCTCGGAAGCATTAATCACAAAAAATACATGAAAATTGCAGACTCGGTTTGATTGAGTCTGTACTTGGGGGACAATGATTAATTGCAACATCCCTCACGCCGCTAGCACCGGCTTGAGCGATACTCAATTCTCAACACTTAATACTACTGGAATCAATGACCCCGAATGACCAGTAAAATATGACACACTAAAGTGAAGTACTGAGCAACTTTTCAAAGTTTATGTGACCTTTAAGACACATAACTGTCCTGCCTTTTCAATTTTACACTTTCTTATATTGCCCATTACTCATGGTCTAAATTAACGCACAGTAGGGAGAAAACTCGAAATATATCACGCGAAGTAACAGTTTCGTTACCAATTGTATATATAATGTCATATATGTCATATATGTCGTAAAAGAATAGAACGGCCGGACAAACTTCATTGTACTGTAGAGACTTACTAACAATGAAGCCGGGACATCAAATGAACTCATTTTGTTGCTCAGAGTGAACTCGCCGCATTAGCAGCACAGCAGGATTACTTCTTAGTAAATCATGAAACCGGTTATCTAGTAAGAAAGTTGACAGAATTATATTTCTGAACAAAGATGTATTCAACGTTACCGAAAAAGATTGAACTGTTAATAAGTATGAAAGCTCATGGACAATTATGGCTGAACTTAAAAGCACTCTACCTAGCATAACCATAACCACATCCTTTATCGATTATTTAGATTACATGAACAAAGTGTGATGTAATTAAATAAACACCAGTTTTGTAGTCAAAAGATAAATGTGTGTTTAATAAAACAGTTCGCAAATAACGTCCATAGCAATCGGCAGCGTTAGCCGAACATTTTGAGCATTTTGAGAGAACCATCCTATGACCATTTATGTAAAGTTTCATCGAAATCGACCAAGTAGTTACGGAGGAGATACCGTTTAACGATTTTCTTTTTATTTATTTTACCTTTCGTTTTAGCAGACTGGGGTTATTTGAGCAATTTCGTTATAAACTATCCACGGATTTTTCCTGTAAAGTTCGTAAAAAATTATAGAAAATAATGAGATATGTGTTTTAAAGGTGTTTTTAAGTTCTGCCAGCCATTTTGATCAACATACTGATACTAAGGCCTGGACTTGAAATTTTTAAGTCACAATTAATAGCCAATTATAACATTGAAAATGTGTTGCAAAACAAACGGTCAGGTATGAAAATTTTGAAAAGTCATGGCAACAATTTGAAAGTCTGGTTCTTCCAGTTGAATGCCAATAGAGAATATTATATCCATGTACTATACTTGAAAGGTTTTTATGAAATTTCTATTTTACATAACTATATACAAAGCAAAAAAAAAAGAAGAAAAAAAAACAGTTTTCTGAACTCTCACCCACTACCATTATAATGTGGTCTTCCACCGCCTTATTCACATCCTTTTTGATCTCATTTTCAATTGTTTTTATTTATCATTTTTCTTTTAGAAGGAAACTCTAGTAGTTTACAACAGGGCACCGTTTCACTAACATTGCGTAAGTTTTTCGTAAGTATTTTCGTAACTTTACGCTTTCGTTTAAACTTACGCGTATCGTAAGTGTGTTTCACGAAACGTTCGTAAGTTTTTTCTTAAACTTACGTGAAAATAGTGCGTAACTCTTCAAAGAAGGTTTAAGAATAAGTCAATAAGGGGGCGATTTGGTTATATTTAATGATCGCAAAACATTTAAAAAAAGGCTAAACTGGTATTTCGTAGCGTCAGCTACGGACACTCAGGAATGTTGCTGCGCAAGTCGTATTTAAAGACGGCCATCCACCTCACAGGGGTTTCTCTCGATTATAAATAAATGCATTTATAGCGTAGAAAGGAAAACCCTATATATCATTAATCATGAAAGATATTTAAAGGGTTTTTGTTTATTTTGAGAAGTGAAAAAACTGTAATGCAAGTGAATCTTGTGGATTTTTTTTCCTGATTTTTATATGAAATATTTAGCTTATTCACGTTACTCATATATTTAAAAAATACTTTTGTGTCTATTTATTTATTTATTTTATTTGTTTTATTTATTTTATGCCTATCAAGTAAAGAAAGCTCTTTGATTTTTAAAGATTTTACGCTAAAACATACGTAAAAAAATTAATCAAAAACGCCACATGCAAACAAAACATATTCACGATTTTATTTTAGTGAAGTAATGGTATCTGAATATTTGCAATAAAAACAATTGCAACAGATAATTTTACATTTTCAAATCATACTATTTAATGAACATAGAGGATATTCAAGTTTCTACTATTAAAACAGGATTTATTTTCATGGAGTGGTATGAAAATAAATATTTCATGAGTGACATTAGCCACGAGTGATACAAAATGTATATGATATTTTTCATACCGCAATATGAAAATAAATCCTTATTTATAGAAAGAACTTGAATTTTCTGTTTATGATATACATTTTTCTCTTTTCTGACATCGCATTTAAAAAGACTGTCCCTTAAATTGATTATATTGGCTGACTTAAGGCCAGCAAGACACCTGTGAAAATATGGAAAATACATTGTATGTTTCACTGCAGTGAAAAAACGAAAAATATGCTTCACATCAGTGAAAATATGGAAAATGAAAATACGCATTTTATTTCATCAATATTTCTCAATATTTCATTTAAAAGTATAAAATGAAAAACTTAACTGAGTCTTAGTCAATATTATATGTCATTTATAAAATATTCAACAAATACCTTCAAAAGTTCGTCAAGTTGAAATAATAACAAACACTTAATAACTGATTTATAATACTTTGGGTCGAAGTCAACCACGATTAAGGGCGTATAAGATACCAATATATTCGAGAAAGAGATAGCAATTAAAAGACTTTAAGCTGATAGGACGACTTCCATATTCGTATGTTTTTTTTACTAAATTTAATTTTCAATAAGTCCGTAAAGCCACATTATCCTTTCCTCACTTAGACTTTACTTTTCTAGAGCCGCTTTCGTCATTAAAATATATTTCCAATCACATCCGTTTCTAAAATTCGCGCTTTCCTGCTCCGTCATTATTCATAGATGATGTCAGTCTTACTTACGTTAGTTTTAAGTCAACAAATTTTAAGCGTAACTTTACGTAAAAACTTACGAAATTCTTACTTACGCAAATTTTTAGTAAAACGCCTTTACGTAAAAAATCAGACGTAAGTTAAAACTTACGCAAATCTTAGACGTAAGTACGTAAGTAAAACGCTGCCCAGAGACCTTTAATATATATCTATTTTTTTATGAATTAATTCATACATAAAGCTTTCTGTCCACATTTGTATTTATATTCTGATAATTTGTGTATCATTTATGTACATAAATTTGTATACACACATTTTGTAATAAGTGTTATAAGTTTGACTATGGTCTTTGACTATGAAAAGTGTACAATTCACCTGTCTCGGTTAGACCTTAAGTATTTAAAACAGTGAAAAAAAATAATTTTAAGAACTCACATGATGAAAGAACTTGTTCATATTAACATTCAAAAGTGTTTGTTTTTTTTTGCACTTAGGCATTACCATTATATTTCATCTGAAACATAAATATAAGTGGTTTAAGGGAGACAACTCCTTAGCATACTAGAAAGATTGTTTACTTACTACCACAGGTACTTGAGGCAGACTGTCTTCGGTGCTCTATATGGGCAATATACTGCGATAAGACTATAGTATATAGCAAATATAGAGCATTGGAGATAGTTTGTTTCCGGTACATGTGCTCACTACAATTAAAATTGCTTTATTATATTAACCTGCAGTTTTTGTCTGTGAACTTGTTATACATTTAACATTGAATATATACACTAAATATGTGAATTATGTACAATCAAAATAATATAGCATACAAAACATGGCAGTTAGCTTTGGCTAGAGAATGTTTTTTAAGATTTGTGAAACATAATTTTTTTAACATAAAAACCCCCATCTTTAAACACTCTATAAATCTTCCCCCAAGGAAAATTCCTTTTTCTTTCAACATTATATATGGTATGAATATGTATGTTTTTCTTTATAATTCTGTTGTTATGTTGAAAACACAATTATCGTATAACATAACTTTGTATGTTCCTATATTGGGATAGATATTTGATATTGTAAGTGGAAGTGGTGGATGGTTCCCCGACCCCACTTTCCACATGGACGGGGAAAATAAATGAGCAACTATGTTGCTGAAATTAAAAAAAATATATATAAAGCAGGATGGGATTCAACAACTTCAGCCCATTTAAGTAAACATCGTTACACAGGAACAAACCACTACAATAACAATACCCTCTTAATTATATACTCTTAATTTCAGTGTCCGTTATTATAAACAATGCTATCCACGTGATGTGACATCTTCCTTATTCTATTCACATTTAAGTGCTCATTCCTAGTATTAAATATCAGCCGCAACATGTTACATTAGATAAGGAGAAATACTTAGACTTGAAATGAAATAACAACCAAAAGGATAAATATGATAATTATTGTTAAATTGTTTTGAGTAAGTATGCCTCAAAGTGTTTCCTGTTGTAAGGTCAATAAATCAAGTGACATTTGAATACATGAAACTAGGATTGTCATCTCATTATTTTCCTTCAATTTGCCTTTCTTATGGTACTTCATATAATTTAGAAATATATGACTGAGTTGGTATTTTGTCATGATTTCAAGGTTACCAAAACACTTTTTCTTTAATATTTACACAATGAGACATAACTGTCCATATCTTTAAACTGCTGAATACCGTCAAAGTTGCGGTGAAGAGTTTTGGTATTTTTGTGTAGTAATTTTATTTTAATCGAGAAATATGCTTTCAAGAACAATATATGCATTACGTGTTTAAGGAAATTTATAAATTCATAACGTAATACATATGCCACAAATAGTTTGGCAAAGCTTTGTGAGCAACAGTATATATTTTTGTATTTTCTGATCGCAAGATCAGATAAATACATAGCTAACATCCACGGTCTAACACAACATTTCCTAACAGTCCTAACAACGCAATGTAGTTCTCACTCAAAACTGCTTAAAAACCAACAATTTAAAAGAAAGAACAATTTTTTGGTACAAGTGTCAAACAAATTACTACACATTCAAACTTTAAAAGTAGCGTTGGCTTATAGAAATGTCAATAAATGCACACTCACAAATTACGCGGATGAATATGATTTTAATCAATGAAAATGCTATTTTTAGCGATATCGATGACCGAATACTACACAAATAAATCTGACTGTCGAGTAGTTGAATATATAGTTTCTACATGTTGGACTGTTTGGGCGAGAAGATTTTTGCTAAATTATTTACTTCAATTTTAAACAACAGGTTTACCCTGAACAAAATACCTCGAAATTACCCTTACCCGAGATGCAATGGAAATTATAAATTACGAATGACTTGATTTTATTCAGCCACTGTATGTGAAACTTCTCCGTGGTGCAGGGGTAAAGCGCTCGTCTCACGTGTGAGAGGTCTGGAGTTCAAATCCCAGTCTAGTCAACATTTTTTTAAATTCTTTTTTAGTGTCTTTGTTGAAAATAGCCACGATATGCAAGGATAAAGTGTGGCTATCATAAAAAATGAACATAAATGATTTTTAGCAACGGATATACATGTATACAATCATTTATAATCCATATGTGTAATGCATGATCAACACCACACTTGTCCCTTAAATATGTTATCGCTTATAATTAGCGAAGACCCCCTCTAAAGGTATCTGTAACTCACACTTACTAACAATATGACACTGGTTAAATTACCATGTTGATCATGTTGAGCATAATTGTTTATTATACAATAATTGTAATAAAAAAAATACAGATTTTATGAATATTGTTTTCTTTTCTTTTTTGTGTTTTATGTGCTATTTTAATACTGAGTTTTTACGTTTACTACTATTTTAAGAATTCAATTGTCATATTGACCGACGATTATATTAAGTAAATCTTAACTGGAAAAAGTCAATAAATTATGGTTAAACTTTTAATATATAATATTGTTTATTCTTAAAACATATACATGTACCTTTGTATTTTTCTTTATCATTTTTTAAATTATCAATCAATTGAATAATTCATAAAATCTAATTTGTAACTTTGAATAATTCCTCGGCATCTTTACTAAACACGAATAACAAATTAAATAAAATGTTTCAAAGTTGATAGTGTCATATTAATACCATAAAATGTACCTTTTTTCTCAATTATTGTACATATTTATGTTTTTATCTGATACAAACGCATCAGTGTTTTATCATGTTTTATAAAACATGTTATTGTTGTTTTTGGGGTTTTTTTTCGAATTGTATGTTTATGTATAATAATAATCAATAAATTTGAGAGTTGATCTGTGTTTATTAATTATGTAACCAAACTAAGTGACAAACATCATTTTGAAAAAAACTTATATAACTGTAAATATTTGTTCTGTTCTGTAACGATATCAAACATCTACTCGAAAACAGGGAGAGACCGGACAATAAACGTGTGGTACTATTCGCCGGTCACTAGTAAATTCCGGTCAAAATAGACCAGGAGAGACCGGGAATTACCGATAGGAGTACATCCCTCTATAAATAGATTTTCGGAATATTTAGGTCATCAACTCATCATTCTATTCAGCTTTCGGATACATGAACCATAATAACCCACTGTGTACTACAAAATGATAAATAAAAATACCCCGAAGAGCGCAATTTATTGACGGAAAAGGTTATTTCATTTGAAAATGTTTGCATTGCGAAATTCTCCAGTTCGCTATTCATTGTATATATCGCGACATTTCATTTTTAATTAATAACAAGTAAAATGGTTTCCTGCGGGGAACCTTTTTAATGATATAAATATATTTCATTTAACTATTTTCAGGGGGGGGGGGGCGAGGATAAATAAACGTTTGTATCAGGAATATATTTGACAGTAATCGATTAATATAGAAGAAGGTCTTTGGAAACTGGTGACCGTTGATGACCGGAGAAGATCGAACATAAAGCAATTATTTCTTTTTAAGAAAATAATTAAATATGCCTACATTTTATGAATAATTCCGAGCAAAAAAATAATAAAGTAAACACACAAGTACTTATGATGGCAGATGATTTATTGTTTGTAACATTTTGAGATACATATTAAAGAAACATTGATAACTTTCAAACACATCATTCAAGTTTTTCCACCTTAAACGGTAACATAATTATAGAAAATTAAAAATATCACGTAATAGTTTTTTTGTTCTTAATTAGGTGTCTAATTCCCTAGAGGATTATCCGTAACGTACCAGCAAACGGTATTTATCCATGTTTCCGCAAAAGGTCAATTAACCAATCATGTACGGTTTACAGATCACATGCTCCTCCATGTACCGAAAACAGGTCACGTGCTCCTCCATGCTTCAAAAGTTAAACGCGTAGCAATACCCTGTGGTCTCCAGACCGCAGGGAATCAAGAACCCTCATACTGGTCGGAATGAACGGCTTTTATTCTGTCCGACTAAAAGGCTCGAGAAGTTGTTGTCGCCCTTTCTCATTCCAAAAGATGCGCCGCGCCGAGGACGCCAAAAATAAACTTATACAGGAAAACAAATACAGATATACAGTACGATTTAGATTGCAGAGATCAGAAAATACCACAGAGCTTGCAGCCCTTTGATTTTATTTGGGTTTTTATGTCACACACCGACACAGTATAGGTTATTTGGCGACGTTCCAGCTTTTACTGGTGGAGAAAGACCTCAGGAGCCCTTCCGTGCATTATTTCAGGCACGAATGGGCACCCGAGTAGAACCACCGACGTTCCGCAAGCTAGCTGGATAGCTTCCTCATATGAAATAATCCAAAGTCGGGATTCGAACCCACAGCGGTGAGGGGCAAGTCGTTTGAAGTCAATAGTATAAGTGATATACTATGAATGATTTGGATTTTATCTCATCAAATAAAATCAAAGACTTTCACTTAGCATAAACAAGTAAAAATACTTGAAAATAGAGTACATCTTAAATAACAAAGCAAAATATTTACAAAATAAAATATAATAGTCAGAAGTTCTCGTCGGGATTCGAATCCTCAGCGGTGAGTGACAAGTGGTATAAAGTAATGTTAACAGTAAAGTTTGAAAAAGTAGCTCAGTTTGCATTGAATAAGAGAGGTTAAGATTTTTAAGTTGATAACCGTCTTTTTAGATGCTCACTGTTTTTGCAAAAAGTAAAGTATTTTTTGTCGTTTTAATGCGAAAAAATAAATCAATGCATACACATCAAAACTCCATACCGGTGTTCAATATCCAATAAACAGCTCTCAGACCGATATATTTCTTAAATAAAACCATGGGCTAGGAAAAATATAATTATTATATACAAGTTATTTTTATTTATGATACAATTTCCACATAATTGGAAAGATGTAAAGTATTGCATGATAAACGTAAAGAGAAATGCAAACACCAACATATATTTTACACAATCTTTGTGAATTAATCATACAACACGGGCAATTCATGGTATTTGGCAAGATTTTTTATTGTTCTTTATGTTATATGCGGTTTTCAGAAAAGGTGCCAATTAAAAAAGGACCTGTACATAACGTATACTCTTCTATACATTTATATATAATATAGGTACATGTATATACAATGGGTTATGTACTTTAAACTTATTTATATTACAAAGTTTACTTATGATTAAAACTATACAACAACACCCTTTTATTTTTGTCATGAACACAATGTTCAATTTGAAAAAAATTCCAAACTGATGGTGATTCTGTTTAATACATTCATTTTGTGAGTCATTTTATGTTATCCATCAGTATGGAATGAACCAGCTGTATAATTTGTTAAAAAACATCTCATAAAATAAATAATTTTTACCTTAATTTTCTGAAATATTTTTCACGAAGATTAAATTCCAGGGCTTAACTCCGCCATTGCGATAAGGACACACTTAGTATTCAACAGCGCATGCGTAACTAACAAAGAAAGACTTATCACGTGGTTTATCACGTGTTTAATGAGTTGTTTTTTTTATAAAAATCAGGCCATGGCAAAAACTTACTAAATAATTGTCCTCTTTTTTTCTTATGATAAAATGTTAAATTTCTTTGTATTTGTGTAGGCAATATTATGTTATAGCAGAATGCTTAATTTTATCAAATTATCTAACATAGACCTGACATACAGTGAAAACAAAAATTCATATTGACAAAATAGTCTACAGTGTTATAGGAAATCCAGAGAAAAATCTAAAAAACTTTGGATCTAAAAATGACAATTACCAGTAATGTAATTGAAAAAGGAATTAAAGTAATTTCACTAGAGCTGTACAATGTTTAGAAGAACTGAAATAAAGGACTTAATTTTAATCACTTAGGTAATTTGACATGACGGGACTTGAAATAATTCTTTGAGATAGATATTCCATTTAGATCAAAAACTTATGTGTAAAATCTGAGCTAATTCGTTAGTCGTTTTTTTTCAGAATAGTTATTTTAATTTAATACAACACTTTTTGCTCAAATTATGATGCCAAAAATAGCACAATAATTATATTTGTAATTTATTTCTAAGTATATTTCCTTAATCATGTCTTACATATATTCCTGTTTTAAGTGTTCCAGTTGATCAATGTTATGAATACAACTATTAAGACAATGTGATTTTCTCTACGTTTTTGACATCTGAGGAGTCCCTTAGCAAAGTCATCAAATATTTATATTTCTGTAACGAATTGACATCAAGTTATCCTTTTATCACAAAATGCATTAAACTTAGTAAATTGTCACGTTTGTTTGTTACCCCACCTACTATATTTATACAGTTATTTGTTAAATTTGCTTAAGCAATATAGCTTGTATAATTTAATTTCAAATGATATATTATAATTTGTGTCTATGTATAATAATTATTTTCATTTTCAGATCAATGTTTTACTGTGCATTGCGATATTTATTTGTATTCTGTGTTTGAAATTGATTATGTTCCAGTGTAATATGCTGATAACTGCTGATAACTGCTATTCAATCGCATAAAAGTCTTATGTATTCATATATACGGAAAAAATATAAAAAAGAGTTAAGACGAGGTAAAGTCCTAGGAAAGTTTTCTACACATTGCTAACGCCACTTACAATCCACGTAAATTAGCAATAAGAGGTCAGAGTATACATAAATACTTCTTACTCCGTGAGTAATGCAGTAGAATTATTGTGATAGATATATAGAATTAATCATCTGAACAAAACCGGTGTAATTAAAGAAATAGTAACCTCCACACATTTTGAAATATACATTTTAGTTCAAATGTGTGCTGTACTGTTAAATCCTGCCATTTGTTTAGCCCTTACATTACCTGTGATATATCATTCTTAGCTTGATGTCATGATATTTCTTTACATCGACTAATTTGACTCTTCTAATTGTACTTTGTACATAGCATTTTCTGTCAATACTGATATGTTTATTCTTTATTAACAAAATTCAATTAATTCCAGCTTATCCAACGTCGGTGTTTCCACACAGGTGCCCATTCGAGTCTAAAATAATGCACAGAAGCGCTCATCCTGTAAAAACTGGAACGTCACCATATGACCTATACTGTGTCGGTGTGACATAAAACCAATTCAAATTAACAATCAAACTTAGTCAATAACGAAAATATAAAAGTACAATATAAAATCATGTTCATAATATATTTCAGTTCTGAATAGACTTTTAGACATTTCAAACTAGTGTAATGTCTTTAATCGTGTTCTTACTTATATTCTCTACACAGCGCTAGTACTGCGAATGGTTACTAGCCGTTTCTCAGAGCCGGGAGCTGAATACGAGGGGTGCGCAATAAGTTTTGTCCAGTAACGGATGGTTTTAAATTTCTGCACGAAATTCTTATGAAATTATACTTATCAAACGCTTCAATGCATTAGTTTTACATACATACCCGGTTTACCTTATTCCAATGTGTTTTAGTTGATATACATGGGATTTAAAACATTGCGGTCATACCCACTAATGTAAAAAATGGTTGGGAAACGATCTTTGCATTCCTCTGAAATTCGGAGTTATATCAAAGTGCGTCATCAACTTGGAATTGAACTGAAAACAATTTACAATGAAATTTGTCAAGTTTATGGAGATAGTGAAGTTTCCTATAGACTTGTTAGAAACTGGATTGCTAAGTTTAAAACTGGTGTTGAGTCTATCAAAGACGCGGTAAGATCTGGAAGAAAACCGACTGCGGTGACCCCTAAAAACATTAAAAATGTCAGTGAAATTTTAGAAACGGACGCTAGACACACTTCTCGTGACATAGCTAAGATGATCGGGATATCAGAAGGGTCAGTGCGCACAATTCTAAAGAAGAAACTAGGAATGAGCCGCATCACTGCAAGATGGATACCCCATTTACTCACCAATGAACAAAAACAGGAACGTATCAGATGTGCCAAGAAATTGTTAAAAATGTTCCCAGAATTTAACCGTCGGCGTTTTAATAATGTTATAACGGGTGACGAAACATGGGTACACTTTTTTGAGCCACATAGAAAGATAGACAATAAAATTTGGGCCACCAGAAACGCTCGAAGGCCAACGATTGCAAAAAGAACACTGAGTGTCAAGAAAGTTATGGTAGCAGTATTCTTCGACATCAATGGCATTTTACTTCAAGTTTCAGTGCCAAGGGGGCAATCTGTCACAGGAAGGTTCTACAAACAAAAAGTTTTTAAAAAATTGAGAAAATCCTTCCGTAAACGTCGTCCAGCTACTGGACTTAGGGGTGTTTGTTTACTTCATGACAACGCGCCGGCACATACCTTAACGATTGTGAAGGATTTTTTGGCAAAAGAGAAAGTGAAAATCCTTCCTTAACCCCCGTATTCTCCTGACCTTGCCCCTGCTGACTTTTTCCTATTTCCAAGACTCAAAAGAAAGCTTTCAGGTTGAAAATATAGAAGCCGAAGTGCCGTAGGATCCGTTATTCATCAGTGCCTGCTACGCATCCCTACAAAGGACTTTGTAAATGCATTTCGAATGTGGCTGAAAAGGCTAAAGTTGTGTGTTTCTCACAAAGGAGAGTACTTTGAGGGAAATAAAACAAAATAAAGTGTCCTGGTACTGTATTTGTCTTTTTATTTATAATTGGACAAAATATATTGCGCACTCCTCGTAGACCATATCCCGACATTTGTTCACAGAAGACAACAGTGAGATTAATATATTTGCACGTGGCAATACAATGAAGACACACACTTATGTATTTATACATTTGTACGACCTTATGTATCCTAACTTCCTGCATAGAATACTTCCGGATGGCTTTGTCAATGATTCATTTCCTTCCTAAGTAAGACTGAAACCATCGGAAAAAAGTTGTGAGTGGTTATAACAAGTGTTGTTGTAAATGTTCGACATAAAACATCGAGACTTCTTAATAATTTCCTGCACTTTAACCTCTGTTAGGACACAACATGCCTTTCTGTTTATATCGAATATATTTCTGGTGTAAATGATGAATACCTAAATCTATATGTAAATGGTATAGTTATTAATACTGAATTAAGGTTCGAAAAGGACTTTAATTGACCTGTTATATTATATGTTTGATTCAATAAAAACTCTTGTGGTTTTAAACTCGCACTTGCACAAATAGGTAACCAGACAACATTGCAGTAGGGCGTGTCCATTTACGCGTCCCTTGTTGATTTTTGAAGTCCATTTTTTATCATGTGATATTAAAAAATTCTCTTTGAGTAATTTGAGGCAGACGGTGTACATGTAGAACTGTTCAAATCTTGTTAATTCGAGAGACCTCTCCACAGTGTTGAGAATCATTGCTGGCAGTATCCATTTTTTCGTATCATATTGAAGCTAATGCATCGCATTTTAAGTCTTAAATCATTAGAACAAGGTTACAAAAAAAACTGTTATGCTTTGAGCAATGGTTCATTCCGTTTTAATCCTTTAAACTGTATAATGTATAAATCGATTACTTTTTCTAAATAGCGGTTTACTATTTCATGTTCCTAAAAATAGTAACATTGAACATTATAGCTACAATATTACAATGCACTATTATATCACCGAGTGAAACGTGTACCGACTTTAACTTTTGAGATATGTTCGGCGCAAATTTTTCTCAAGTTTGATTTCTTTCAATATTGTTGTTGCAGGCATGCAGCTGTATATACCGTTCATTTCAATCAAATGATATATATACATTTTATGTGAAGGGACTTACAATTGTCTGATTAACATACTTTATGCACGTTTTGGAAAATCTCTGTTGCAGTGGAAATGTTTCCATATACTTTCCAAAACATTTATCAAAACTTGATTTTTACAAGACACTTTAATTTTGATATTTATATATATCATTAATGTTAATATTAGTTTGATAACATGACATAAATTGTTCTATTTGTAGAAAAAATACCCCTGATGCGTCAGAAAATGTCCATTTCTCCTGCATATAATATTTCAAAACATTGAAAAGAAATGAGGAGTAAATCAAACTAACATTATGATAGTAAATAATTTCTATCTTGTTAAATAATTGTAATTTATAAACTTTCATTGTGCATTTTATTAAAAAATATCTCCTAATATTTTCGCATTAAGCAAATCAAAAGATTCAAAGATACCTCTCGCATAGTTCTTTTAAAGAAGCAAACTTGTTGTATATATCGCCATCCAAGAACGGCAATAAACATATCAATGAACATCTAAGGGAGATTATTCGAAACATGCTACAAACGAAGTTTTCTGATATTCAGAAAGCTTTAATAACATGTTTTTTAGTTTTGAAATTTTTGCAATATTGAGAGCCTTTGTTCAAGACGATTGTTTTAATCACAGATTTTACGATAAGTTATATGGAACACTAAACTTTGTGTATCTAATTTCATGGCTATGGGTCTTAGAGCTTATAAGCGTCGCTGAAATTATGCGCGGGATTGGGTCACACACCAAAACAGGCACAAGAAATAGTAAAACCCGGCTAAAACGTAAAATTAGTATCTCACTTGTTTATAAATGGTACGATCGCTTGATTAAACTTATTTGCGGCACTACGACCCTGTCATACATATGGAAGACCCCGCAGACACCACCAGACTCCTAGAAAAACTAAAGTAACTAGAAGCGGCGGCAAGCACATGTTTCTATTCTTCATGGACAAAAAGAGCATGATCTTTCAACACAAGATTTCGCATGGGGAAACCATGAACGCGCGGTATTATTCAAACGTAAATTTAAGCACTATTATTGTTTGTTGGAAACTTAAATTTTTAGATAAAATGATTAAATATTATTAAATTGAGTAATAAATAATATCACACAAAGATCTTTGGACAAATGATAACTATTGAAAAACTCAGCATGTTTGTATTTAGGTATTTTAAGATCGGAGGAGGGATCTCGCACCTGCATTAAAAAAACTTGCCGGCTTACCGCTCAAAATATAATTTTGCATCAAGATAACGCTCAGTGCCATATGGCAAGAAAGACTTTGATTGAAATCGACTTTCTTGGATTGGAATTGTTACCACACGCACCTTACAGTCCGAACATCGCTTCAATGGACTTCAGACCTTTTCCTGAACTAATGGCACAGCTACGAAGAATTCGTTTCCAGATATTTGAAAAGATTGAAACCGGTGACTCAGAACATTATTGCATTGTTAGACCAAGAGTGATATTCATAAACTTTTCAGAAATGAATTCACATGCATCGAATTGCATGCGCATAGGCAGTGACTACTTATAAAAAAATGTGACTTTTGACGTTGAATGCGACGTCACTGCTCCGGTTATACTAACATTCATTGTGTTTTCTGTAATTCATATTTTGTAATATGAATGTGAAGTATATCGCTGGATTTTCTTTAATCAACTTTTCACACGGACTTTGCGAACACCCTGTGTTGTATAGAATATTTCAGTTTGTTAGTGTCTTAATTCTACGGGCTCTTAAGCTCGTTTCCCATGATTACTGTTTTTGCATAGGAATTTCAATATTCCTTGATATCATCATATTCAATTTCCTCCCATTTACCTGTCAGATCGGATAAACGGAAGCTATGTACAACATGCCGTTATAAAAAACAAATGACCAAATTAAAATGCAGTATTTACACGATTCATTGTAATTGTTTCACGGCTTAAAAAGGGACAAACGCTAACGTACGTTTAATTTAAGAATAAATATATCCCAAAAAGTGATTTTATCGCTCAATAACATCACTGTTTGGAGTTCGGATGCGAGGGTTTATATCACGAGGGCGTAGTCTGAGTAACATCACTGTTTGGAGATCGGATGCCAGGAATTATATCACGAGGACGTAGCCTGAGTAACATCACTGTTTGGAGATCGGATGCGAAGACATATATCACGAGGGCGTAACCTGAGAAACATCACTGTTTGGAGACCGGATGCGAGGAAATATATCACGAGGGCGTAGCCTGAGTGATATAGTGATGCTCATATGAGCCATAAAATCACCGATTTGGATATATTATTTCGATTCTAACGTGACATCAACAAATATATGCTGCAATACCTGATATTAAACAAAATTTTGCGGGATTTGTTTTCAATATTTTTCTAGCGCGTCGATTTTTTATGGTTTCGTCACATGTATAATGATTTCGTCACATCTTTAAATATAGAACGTCAACAATAATTTTATTACGTAATAACATAAACTTTGGGTTATTCTATATCCAATCGCGAAAAATGCGGCTTGCGTTAGAATTACTGGTAAGAACTATTCTTTTTGATTAACAAACTAGACCAAGTTTTACCGAGATTGCTTTTATTATACGACTCATAAGCTATTAAAATTTAAGTAAGTTTTCATTTCATTGGAGTAGAGCTTTAAACACTTATGTCTGCTTATTATGAAGTACTTATAATTAAAAAGGAAAATTAATTTCACCTAACTGACTGTTATTACTAAGTATATACAAATTTAAATTATATCTGAGAGTATTAATTCAACGACTTTTATCTTTAGAATATTTAAAGGTATTACACTTTTGCTTTAAAGCAAAAAGATGATTGCTGCTTTGGACCACGTGCATTGTAGTTGGGTAGTAAACAAGTATCGGAATGTCACAAAAGAAGGAAACAAATGCGCTAAAATACAACTTAGACTTGAACGTTAAACAGTATGGGCAAAAGTATGCTCCTCGTAAATATTCTAAACATATTAGCCATCGCTTCTTTATACGTACAAAATATCATAATATTAGAGTTACCTTAATCAAAGTCCTATCTTCAATACAAATATATATTTCATTGTTTACAAAACTAATACTTTGCACGAAATTGCGATGATAGGACTTGTCAAATAATTAATTAAAAGGTTATATATGTATGCCTATACACTTGAAATTCGTATAATTATACAGATTTAACTTTCGTCTCCCACTTAAAAATAATTTGTCCAGGATATTCATGTTGAAACGGAAATTAATCACTCCTAATCAATTGTATAGACCTACCATATCTAATCCTTAAATGCCGCAGTGATTTTATATTATTATGACTTTGCAGAATCAAACTGGAGTATTTTGGTATAGGGACAATAAATTTATTTATTGTAGACTCGGAAGTGTCACATGTTATGTCTTTATATAAGGCAGATCGAGCCAAAGAGAAACACTCTGAGTGGCGTCTTCAATAATTCTTACCTTCAAAAAATTTGAAAATTCAATTACCATACCGTGGAAAACAATAGCTTATTTTTTCGCTTGTGAAAAAATACCGCATATATTAGATTTTGCAGCTAATGTTTCTTTAAGATATTGGGAGGATGTGATGTTGGCTTAGAGGGCGTGAACGGTAACTTGCACTTTCCAGTACCGTCCATGAACATTTCAATCAAACCGAGCCTGCAACATTTTCAATTTTGTCGTGTTGGGCTTTCTTTAGGGGATTCTGTATTTCTCTATTTTACACATGTATCACTTTTTATTTCTTTTCTTTGTTGTAAAGATGCGGGATATGTATATATATACAGGAACATTATTTGTTGTTGTTTCTTTAAGGCTTTTTGAATTAACTATTTTTTTATCAATTTATCAATCAGTTCATTGTCCTACTAAAATAAGTTACAAAAGATGAGTGTATTGGGAAAATTTTAATTAAGAATGAAAGTAATTAGAATGCTGTAATAATTAGTATTATTCTTTGGTAAAAATTCATTATGTTAAAGTCATTCATAAAATATAAACATTTAAAATTAATTTATATTTTTCCCAAAGGTGATAGGAAAATAAGTAATGCATAATATCATTTTTGTTACATGTTTGACATACAGAGTTAATCATTGACATCTTAGATTTGCTAATTTTAAAAAATATATGACATAAAAAGTTCCTATTGAAATGTTAATAAGAAAAAAACTATTACAAAGATTTTGGTAGAATTAGTTTACATTTGTTTGATATAAATCAAAATGTATTTTGTTTTTGTCTGCTTATTCTTGGAAAAAATAAATGGATAATCTATGGTTACTGAACGTTTAAAAAAGTTATTGTTACATATAATCTGCATTATGTCAATTGTAGCATAGGTCCTTACTCTTTTAAACATAAGTTAAACCAAATACTTATTAATGTATTGCAATCGTAATAAATTAACTTTCCAAACTGCAACATATCATGACTAAGGCACAACATGTAAAACATTACAAAACCATACACTGCATACACTATAATGCTCAACCCTAGAAGGAAAAATATTCCGTTTTTTTTTTTCTGTTGTTGTTTTTTTTTTCAGAGAGAAAACCATGATGTTCATCGTAGTCTCTGAGGATACTAAAACTTAAAGTCTCTTTGCAGTTACAATATGAGTAACCGTTTTTATGAGGTCTGTCCATGAAATTATGTACTCCACGCTGGAATAATTAGATTTTTGTTCCTATATGATATTGATGGAGAGATGATATTATATTGGAGAAACGGGCGGTCTTAAGTGTCTCCGTCAGTGTTTTTTTCCCGCGAATCCCGCCATAAAACGTCATGTTTATCTATTACATTTTAACGTCCGATGATATTACTGTTTCAAACATTTATTGTACTACATGTATTAGCATTTCTAAAAATGCTTGGAGTCACCTTGGGTAGGACAGTCGAGATCTAATATTGTAAATCCTATTGATTACTTTTGAAATGAAACAATAAATGGTGTCTGACCTACTACTATTTTAACTTTTTTTAATAAAGTCACGATTAAGTATCTCATTACCGCACTTTAAGTGTCTGTTTCCGTAATTTTTACTGACATACACGAAATATATCGAATATACTTTCTTTCAGTTAGAATGTAACATTCTACAATACGAATCTAGTGTAGTTCATTTGTGTCGGAAGTCCACAGATGAATAGATACAATGTATAAGCAAAGATAAAAGCCAGTTGGAACATCTCGGCTATTATTTATAATACCCCCCGACTTAATACAGACTTAAAATAGTTTTACACGTGATTTAAGATGTAAACAAAAACAGAAGGTGTAATCTTTAATAATGTATACAGAATGTATATATTTGACATAGAAAGGAAAATAAAGTCTGCTTTCGTATAATAATGACTGAACACATATCTGAAATTAATAATCAATTAAAATGTTCACTGATGTACAATTACACTGTATAACCAAATCCGAATAAATGTCAACAGGTAGACATTTTGTACTTTCGGTTTCTACACCCATAATAATAAGTATTGTTTAAGTACATAAATGTGCATAAACTTACTTTTACTTGATAATAAAGCACCTGCATGACAGGATGATCATCAGTGCGTCTTAATGCTTAAATGTAACGCTCGTCTAATTAAAAATAAAATAATGATCCTAAAACGAACAATTTCAATAAACATCAAAGATGGAAACAAGTGGAATTATCTGGCTTATGATAAGTTAGAACTGAACGCAACCTTGAATAATGTAATACCTATTCAAATTCACAATTTATAAATGCTGATTTGTCAAATGACGAAAAATATTGTTTTATAGCTGCTGCATTTTTTCTTAATTTATTGAATATGTATTGCCATCTGGTTTATGATAATAATGAATAAAGGGAAATTATTCCTTGTAATGAAGATTCATATATAACAGTTGATTTGTCTCCCCTACATATGAGGGTTTTCCGAAATGAATTAGTCATTGAAAAGTCTCCCGTTACAAGTTCAAGTTGCTAAAAAACTATAAAAACTGCTTCAATACTAATCAAACTTGGCACAAATGTTTACTGGACCAGTGCCTTTGTAACAACATGCTCAGTTACCATGGCAACTAGGGGACATCTCAAAATTGCCAAAAATCACTATTTTGCTGCCACTTCTCAATGGATTGAGATAGAGTCAAAGGTTTTTCAGCGTTGGTTACACGTTACTTTATGATCGACCTGGGGTTCAGTTTAAGCCTCTCACAAGTCCAAAATTTTCTTGGCGATGAGGGGGACTACCGCCAACTTCAAACCCCAAACAGAAGGGGGCACACTCTCCTTTTGGCAACCCCCTGATGTATCTTTTGGATGGGGGACGGCGCCGAAAAAGTGGTCACTATCTTAAACAACAATCCTCAAACAAAAACAAGTGTTTCGGGGCCTAAATAGGGCATTTTTTTCATTTTGAGAAAGCAAGGGGGGTGAAAAAGGCGTAGAAAAGCGTATATATCTGCTAATGGGTTAATATTATAATTAATTAATTAATTTATTAAATAATTAATAATTAAATAATTTGATATAAGATATTTTTGTGTGATATCATAACATAAACACAGCTTGTTACATTGTACTTATTGCTGGACCTACAATAACCCAATCTGTGACTTTTAGCATCTTATTCCGATGTCACAGTATATGTTTCTCCACATATGTTTTGACACATGTTGTAAACCTAAGATACTATAATAATACTGTAATGATGATTATATAAGTTGTATTTTACCAGCATTTACATTTTAGAACTAAAAAGTGTACAAAACATGAAAAGAAAGACCATGCAAACTTTATGGAACTATACAGGCTAATTAATGATTAAGCCGAGTCATAGAATGAACTTAACACACGGAAATCTCGGAATGTATCACGTGCAGTAACAAAGTCTCAAAAGTTTTTATTGATATCTCAAGGCCCAATTAGGGATGTGAGAAAATTTGAAAAACGCTAAATGAGATGGTAAAATGTTAAAGTATTTTTCAAAACCATATTGAGTTTTAAAAGTTCTATAATTCACCCATTTACTTGATTCATAAATAGACGTTTGCCAACCTTGAATAAACTGATCCTTAATTCTAGCAGAAATACTTTCTTAAAATGTGGACGGAATTGTCTGTTTGAAAAATCCAATAACAAACCGAGAGAATCTAAATTAAGAAGTATGCACAAATGAAGAAAATGAAGCTGGGTCAAAGAATAAATTTAATTTAACACATAATAAAGAGACTACTCGGAATATTTTTCCAAAATAAGTAAAATTTTCCAACCCAACGGTATAATTTTTAATTTTCTAATCAAGGAGTAATGGGGGAAAAAGGTTTAAACAAAATAAATTTGGGTTAAATTTTTGGGGTTTGGGAAAAACCCAAAATCAGGGATTTTTAAAAAAAAACCCACTATTTGGTGGGAAATTGGGTTTACTTGAAGGTTTAAAATTTCCCAAAAGAAACCCCACGGAATTTGCTTTCAATTCCTTTTTTTTTTTTTTTTTTTTTTTTTTTTTTTTTTTTTTTTTTTTTTTCCCCCCCCCCCCCCCCCCCCCCTAAAATTTACGAGTCAAAACTCTCAATCTTAGTACAGTGCATTAAAATTTTATTTTATGGCGTTATTTTTTGAAATTGCCCCAATTATCATTGTAATATGGATAAAGTTTGGAAAAAGGTCAGGGTCTCATTTTTAGGTTTTGCAAAATATTTTACATAACGTGTTTATGCTTTATTTTTAGGGAAAAAATGTGGGGAAATATGTATTTAAAAAAGTTTTAAACCCAAAAAGCCCGGTTTTTAGCCCCGGGTTTTGCCCCCCCCAAAAAGGTTTAACACAGGAAAGTACACCTTTGTACTTAGATTTTTCCCTGGGAAAAAGGTTTTAAAAATGGGAATAATTTTCCAAAAAATTTGGCAAGGCCCGAGTTACTTTCTTTTGCATTTTCACTTGTAATTCAATGCGATCTATCAACCTACAAAGGTTCTGGTTGATATCTCTTATGGTTTCCGAGTTATGTCCGGGACAACTTCAAAATGTAAAAATGAACAAAGGGCAATTACTACAAAATTTGGCAAGGCAGAGTTCAAGTTCTTGTGCACTGCATATCAACCCATTGAGATATATCTACCTACAAATTTTCATGTTGATATCTCTTATAGTTTTAGAGTTATGTCCCGGACAAGATTTTTCTATAAGGGGAGATAATTCAAAAACCGAGCAAAATAGAGTTATGGTTCTTTGACACTGTACTCCCCTCAATGCCCTTTACCACTGTATGAAGTTTAAACAAATTATCTCCAAGGGTATTTAAGTTTTGCTCCGGACAAGACAACGGATGGAGAGACGGACGGACAGACGGACAATGCGCCGAATATATGCTCCCCCGAAATTTTTCGGGGAGCATAACTAGGTCTGTAGAGAGGGGAAAACAAATAATATACTAATCAATTTTGTACAATTCTTTATTATGAAAAGTCACACATACATGCTATCAGAACCAATCAAAAAGATATATTTTACTATTTAAAGTATTACATTTATAACAAAAGCAGCAGAATAACAATGCTCTCATAAAGGTTATATGACCAGATATAAATGTTATATATTGCCAACATTTTGTTGACATTTCTCTATACTGATATACATGTCACCATTGTTGGATAAATTCAATAAATATGGATCTGGTGTATCCATTCTGAATTTAAATTGTTTAACCTTATAAAATACATAATGTTCTAGACATGTTATTTATTATACAAAATGTTGGTCAACCACTGCCTGATATCTTCTTATAATTCTTCAATAAAACCAGCTACTTATAATAAACTTAAAAAGTGCTATATAAAATGAATAGAATTGTTTCAAAAAGTTTCACTATTGTTTAGTTCTTTCAGACAAGTTTTTATTGATGCTAACAAAATAGCTGAATATTGTTTTCTATGAACATTTCAAGTTTTAAACAGTCATGTTTAATACCATAAGCATATGTACATTTGACATAAAATATTCCAGCATGAACTTATCTTTACTTCATATAGAACTGTTTAAGTATAAACATGGCCAATATAGTTTTGCCATCATGAGGGTTACAAATATAAGCATAAAATACACATAAATTCAAATACCTAGTAAACAATTCATAACATGATTTTCATGTTATCATACTTAGTATAAATGAATTTACACTATAATATACATTCAAAGTTTAAAGGCACATTACTTCTCAGAAATGAATATTATTTTTTTGTTAAAAAGGGCAAACATGGGTTTTATAATGTTGTAATAAAAGATTTACAACATGTGATATTCTAAACACCTTACAAAAATGAGTTTGAAAAGAAACTAGAACTATCACTAAATATGATTAATACCCCTGCAAGACTGCTTCGGAAATAAGGAAGTTACCAGTAACACAATACCTTGCAAAAGAACTTAAATAGATGTTTGATTGTGGGTTATTAAAGATAGTTGTAGTTTTTGTATGTTGCATTTCCTTTTCCAATGCGGTTAACCATTAATGAAGTTTAATTGAATTACTATGTAATAAGTCCAAAAGAGTTACACTTCTTGAGCACTTCACTTTCCTCTCATTGCACTTGACCATTGAATGAAGTTTCACTGAATTCTAAACATTAGTTTGTAAGTTATGCACCTGACAAGGAAAAGGAACAAAGGGCAATAACTTTACAAATACTGAAGATGAAATCATGGTTATTGTACTCTGCACTTTCTCTCATTGCGCTTGACCATTGCATAAGGTTGTATTGAATTCCAACTACTAGTTTTCAAGTTATGCACTGGACAAAAAAAAAACACAAAAAACAATGGGCAATAACTGTAATTAGTAAAAATAGAGAAATGGTTCTTGTGCACTGCACTTCATCTCACTGCCCTTGACCATTTTATGAAGTTTCTTTGAATTCCAACCATTAATTTTCATTTTATACACTGGAAAATAAAAAGTAACAAAGGGCAAAAACTCTTAAATGAGTCAAGAAAGAGTTATGATTTTTGTTCTCTCAAAATAATTGGCCATTGTATGAAGTTGTATTGAATACCAACTAGTAGTTTTCAAGTTATGCTCTGGACAAGAAAAAAGCAATGGAAAAGTAACAAAGGGCAATAACTCTATCGTCATTACTCTGGACAGAGTTATGGTTCTTGTACACTGCACTTTCTCATATTGTGCTTGACCATTGTATGAAGTTGTTTTGAATTCCAACCAGAACTTTATAAGTTATGCTCTGGACAAGAAAAAGTAACAATGGGCAATAACTCTGTAACTAGTGAAGATGGAGTTATGGTTCTTGTGCTCTGCACTTCCTCTTAATGTGGTTGACCATTGTATAAAGTTATAATGAATTTCAACCATTAGTCTTCAAGTTATGGTCCGGACAAAACGAAGCAATTGAAAAGTAACAAAGGGCAATAACTCTGTAGTTAGTGAAGATGGATTTATGGTCTTTGTGCACTGCACTTCCTATCAATGTGCTTGACAATTGTATGAAGTTGTATTGAATTCTAACCATTAGTCTTCAAGTTATGCTCCGGACAAGGAAAATGTACGGACCGCTGGACCGACCAACCGAGTGACTCCAATATACCCCCAAACTTCGTTTCGGGGGTATAAATATAATAAGTGTAGCAAACTGTAAACAAAATGGTTATTTCACATCCTTCGGGGGTATAAATATAATAAGTGTAGCAAATTGTAAACAAAATGGTTATTTCACATCCATATAAAATACTTATCTATCATAATGTTCTTGTTGCCAAATTGCAATGAAACTAAAACAAGAGCACCGCTAGGCGGAGCATTATATGCCAGAAAGTGTTTTTTTTAGTAAGGATGAAGCATTCATTAGACATGGGAATTAGCTGTTCATCCTATAAAATTTTACATATGTAGGTTGATTAATACTTAAGTCCTTAACCTTAACCTTTGACCTTGTGACCCTAAAATCAATAGGGGTCTTCTACCTTATATGGACAATCATCCTATGAAGTTTGAATATATGGGTCAAATGGAACTTAAGTTATGCTCCGGAAACTGTTTTCAGTATCAAGGTAATAGTGACTTGACCTTTGACCTTTTGACCCCAAAATCAATAGGGGTCTTCTACCTTATATGGACAATTAACTATATGAAGTTTGAACATTGTGAGTCAAATGGAACTTAAGTTATGCTCCGGAAACTGTTTTCTGTATCAAGGTAATAGTGACCTTGACCTTTGACCTTGTGACCCCAAAATCAATAGGGGTCTTTCTACCCAATATGAACAATCATCCTATGAAGTTTGAACATTGTGGGTCAAATGGACTTAAGTTATGATCCGGAAACTGTTTTCAGTTTCAAGGTAATAGTGACCTTGACCTTTGACCTTGTGACCCAAAAATCAATAGGGGTCTTCTACCCAACATGGACAATGATCCTATGAAGTTTGAACATTGTGGGTCAAATGGAACTTAAGTTATGCTCCAGAAACTGTTTTAAGTTTTAAGGTAATAGTGACCTTGACCTTTAACCTTGTGACCCCAAAATCAATAGGGGTCTTCTACCCAATATGGACAATCATCCTATGAAGTTTGAACATTGTGGGCCAAATGGAACTTAAGTTATGCTCCGGAAACCAAATTGCTAACGGACAAATTGCTAACAGACGGAAACTATTTTCAGTATCAAGGTAATAGTGACCTTGACCTTTGACCTTTTGACCCCAAAATCAATAGGGGTCTTCTACCCAATATGGACAATCATCCTATGAAGTTTGATAATTGTGGGTCAAATGGAACTTAAGTTAGGCTCCGGAAATTGTTTTCAGTTTTAAGGTAATAGTGACCTTGACCTTTGACCTTTTGACCCCAAAATCAATAGGGGTCTTCTACCCAATATGGACAATCATCCTATGAAGTTTGAACATTATGGGCCAGATGGAACTTAAGTTATGCTCCGGAAACCAAATTGCTAACGGACGGAAACTGTTTTCAGTATCAAGGTAATAGTGACCTTGACCTTTGACCTTTTGACACCAAAATCAATAGGGGTCATCTACCCAATATGGACAATCATCCTATGAAGTTTGAACATTGGGGGCCAAATGGAACTTAAGTTATGCTCCGGAAACCAAATTGCTAACGGACAAATTGCTAACGGACGGACGGACGGACGCCAGGGGGTATAACATAATATGCCCTTTCGGGCATACAAAAAGGCTAAGATGGCCAATTAGAAACTTTTTGCACAAAAAAATGAAAGTTTTTAAAAATAAAAGTGATTGCATTTTTAAGGCTTAATGGGCCTTTACAACAAACAGGTATAACTGTTTAAAATGTATGTATAGTTACATGTCACATAACATTTCTTGTTATAAAATAATGTAATCTTTTTTTCGTAAAAGGATTGCAGTAGCTTGTAATTATACAATAAACATTTATTAACATGTAATAATATGTTTACATATGTACTAGATACATTAATCAGAATTGCATATAACAAACAGACATCAACATATGTTTATATATAGCATTGGTATATACTTACATCAGCAAGCATAACAAAACTAACATACAGTTAATAAGATGTATTTATATCATTACTATCTCAAAGCATTAAAGCAATCAAAAATGTTGAAGAGTCAAATTTAAGCACTTGCACCTGACAGCCATGTATATTTTTATCTCAATTGTACATTTAAATTGAGGATATGTATGAAGGTATAATGAAATCATATTTACATCTATGGTGTATAACATGTTTTGATTAAAAATTATGTTTTACTGACTATGTAGTTACAGTATATACTAGTACATATGAATTTACAGCAAGGAATATCTATACTTGCCTAGTGTTTAAATTTATCATACTAACATAAACAACAAAGAGTTCACTTAAAGGAGCTCCACTGAGGTCCAAAAGCCAAACAAAAAAGAACAAAAATAGAAAATCTAAAACAGATTAATCGGGGTATTCAATACGGAAAAATAAAATGATACTAATGAAAAATACCCAGAATAAGATTTAAAATCGATATTATTGAAGTGTAATTTTCAGACGGTCTTAAGCTTTAAACATTTAAACACTGTCGACAGGACATTGTGATTGACTATCCACAGTGATGGATAATGCAGAATTTTCTAACTTTAAAAAGGGAAATAATTCTGTCAAATATCTATGTGCTCGGACAGTGACTTCCTATTACTCTCATTTATGTGTGTGAAGTTCTAACCTACTCTTATAAGTAAAAAACTTAACCAAGATTTTTTAAGTCGTAAAAGGGGCATAAAAATGAGGAAAAAATATCAGAGGTATGGGATTTGTGTTAGTCATGTTAAAGAACAAGAATGTCAATTGAAATTTTTATTCAGTAGTTTTTTAGATACCAACTTGCACACATAAAAGTAACCTAAGTTTGACGCCAATGGGGGTAAGTACTATTATAGCATTAGCTATTCATTGAATAGTCGAGTTAAAATGATTACTAATATTTTGGTAAAACAAAGTGAGCAAATAATCTGAAATTTTGCATACATAAAAATAATATATCTTCTTCAAATAGTATGAAACCTCAACAACATAACTCCCGTCCTATCATGTCAATAAATTAAGAAAATACTATCCTCAGTGGAGTCCCTTTAACGATACTGTTTGAATAATACTGACTAACAGTATTAACTTGTACACATTTATGGTTTTCCATAATTACAATTTGTAATTTTTTACAATCTTTACAATATAAAACAATCAAAGAAGGAATTTCTAAAATATAACAAGTAAATGGTCCTCATCTCAATGAAACAATTTACTTGTCCTATATATCATCTAACAGGTATTTATATATACCATTCCATTGTCCTATATATCATATAACTGGTATTTATATATACCATTACATTGTCCTAAATGTCATATAATTGGTATTGATATATACCATTCCCTTGTCCTATATATCATATAACTGGTATTGATATATACCATTTTCTTGTCCTATATATCATATAACTCGTTTTGATATATACCATTCCCTTGTCCTATATATCATTTAACTGGTATTTATATATGCCATTCCCTTGTCCTATATATCATATAACTGGTATTTATATATACCATTCCCTTGTCCTATATATCATTTAACTGGTATTTATATATACCATTTCCTTGTCCTATATATCATTTAACTGGTATTAATATATACCATTTCCTTGTCCTATATATATA